>NC_058409.1:59513247-59518960 GCF_002201575.2 Neomonachus schauinslandi | reverse complement strand
GGGGGGGGGGGGGGGGGGGGGGGGGGGGGGGGGGGGGGGGGGGGGTGTGTGTGAACATCAACAGTGGCAGGTATAAAGTGGTAACTCCTTACTCCAATAAGATCCCCCCAACTCTAAGTGATGAAATTTAAAAACATGAAAAATGGTGTTTAATAACTATATGAAAGTCTGCAAGAATACTTCTTTAATCCAAGATCCAGGTTGTATTTGGGGTCCATGTCTTAGAGAGAGTTACCCCCAGACTAGAACTTGAGAGAAGGATTTGAATGCAAGTAATCTATTTGATGAATGATTTCAGGAGCACCAGTAAGAGAGTGAGGAAGTGAGGTAGGATGGGAAAGAAAGCAATACAGGATACATTAGTAAGCAGATTACACTGTGGGCACTGGGGCTCATTCCCACTGGAAACACACTTTACACTTGTGCCATCTAAGGAGGTTTAGAAGTTGGGATGTGTGTTCACCAACTCTTAATTTGTTACTGACTGAAGACTGCTTTGGTGTGCTAACTGCTGGAATTGCAGGGCTACCTCACATGGGCACAGAACATGCCCTTGCTGCCACAAAATGCCCTCAGAGAGAGTCACAGGTGTGTGCAATAAACACACACAGGAACAGTAAATGGCATGGGGATACGGCAGGGCTGGTGACCCCACTGCTGATCTGGGCAAGAGCCCAACAACAAGTGTCTAATCTCTTATCCATAATGCTCAACTTGAAAAAGCTCTGAAATTTTTTTTTTTTTTTTAATTTTTTTTTTTAAAGATTTTATTTATTTATTTGAGACAGAAAGCATGAGGTGGGGAGGGTCAGAGGGAGAAGCAGACTCCTCGCTGAGCAAGGAGCCCGATGCGGGACTCGATCCTGGTACTCCAGGATCATGACCTGAGCCGAAGGCAGTCGCTTAACCAACTGAGCCACCCAGGCGCCCATAAAGCTCTGAAATTTTTAAAAATATATTTCTTCATAAGTTTGGCACCAAAACTCATTTTGGCAGCAAATTCTTACCTGAGACTTACATTCTTTGTTTACTCCACTTTTTGTGAATACTGTCTAACTAAAGAAATATTAATATTGTTGCCCACAAGACACCAGTGGGAATGTAACATAACACAGAATTTACTTTTATAGAATTATATTACTTTTCTAAAAATCCCAAAAATCTGAATTCCAAAATGCTTCGGAGCTTAAGACTTGTAGGAGTACAGTTTTTTGGTGCCTTCTACCTTTCTGTTAGATTTGTCTTGAGCATTCACAAAATAGTATAGATAGAAGCATGTTGACCTCCTCAAACAAAAGTCACTGAGTGAATTCCTAATCAATTGCCAGATTAAGAAATCTGGAAAAAAAGAAAAAGAACGAAAAAGGAAACGAAGGGTAGAAGAGAGGAAAAAGCATAGGAAGAAGAAGGAGGACAGAGGAAAAGAGAGAGACAAACATACTATGATAAAAAACTAAAGGCAGTTGAGGCTCCTGGGTGGCTCAGTCAGTTAAGCCCCTGAGTCTGGATTTTGGCTCAGGTCATGATTGCAGGGTCATAAGATGGAGCCTCCAGTCAGGCTCTGTGCTCAGCTGGGAGCCTGTTCAGGATTCTCTCTCTCCCTCTCCCTCTGCCCCTCCCCCCACTCAAGCACACACACACACACACACACACACTCTCTCTCTCTCTCTCTCTCTTTCACTCTAAAATAAATAAATAAATCTTTTACAAAAGGCAAAAGACAGCAATCAAAGTGAGAGCTAGACTAAAGCTGAACAAAACAACCACACAAACAAGTTTCATGCTGCTATTCTCCAATTATATTGTTGCCAAAATACAGTCCCCAAAACTGTGATATAAAAAGATAAAGGAGGGCGCCTGGGTGGCTCAGTTGGTTAAGCGAGTGCCTTCGGCTCAGGTCATGATCCTGGAGTCCCTGGATCGAGTCCCGCATCGGGCTCCCTGCTCGGCAGGGAGTCTGCTTCTCCCTCTGACCCTCCCCCCTCTCATGTGCTCTCTCTCATTCTCTCTCTCTCAAATAAATAAATAAAATCTTTAAAAAAAAAAAGATAAAGGAGAGAGAAAACAGAGGCTATGCACATAGACAAAATATATAAGAACTGCTTGAGGAACTTGATAACAGACAGCTTTCAATATTCAAAAGGGGATCACAACCCACACACCCAGAAGGAATAACTCACCCCTCTGTTCTGTAACCACCACTGCTCATCAGCTGAAACTCTGCCTAACACCCATCTGTGCAAGAATAGTCTCCCTTCACCATGAGAACAAAAGCTTCCTTCTTATTAAATTTTGGCTTAAAGTTCCTCTGTCCTAGAACATCTTCACTGATTAACTTTATCAAGTCTAATGCTTGACCAAAGCTCCTTAAAAATGAAATTTTACAATTATTATATTTGTATGTGCAAGTCTCTGTGACCTGGGCCTATCATGGTATGGCAGCGATAGTTCCTAGGAAAGCTTTTTAGCTATGTGAGTATTTTTATTCACCAGGATTCTTGGAGCCCTCTCTTTACCATGGTCCATTGCGTTGACGAGTCTTAAAATTCCCATTTCAAATACTTAAACTCTACATCTTCAAAAACTACCCAGGAAAATCAAAACCCCACTGAAGGGTAAAGATTTTAAAGTATGAATATCAATAAAGATCTCAGTATTTTTAAAAAAGATGATCTAAATGAAAAAGTCAGTGTAAAACATTAAGGACATTGCTTAGCATGTAAGAAAATAATAATGTTAGATTATTGTTATTATTATTAGTTGGGTGGTAGAGTAATATGAAGCTTTGTTTTAAAAAGAATAATCCAGGGGCACCTGGGTGGCATATTCAGTTAAGCATCTGATTCTTGGTTTCAGCTCAGGTTGTAATCTCAGGGTTGCGAGATGAGCCCTGTATCAGGCTCCATGCTCAGTAGGGAGTCTGCTTGAATTTCTCTCCCCCTCTCCCTCTACCCCTCCCCGACACACTCTCTCTCTCTAAAATAAATCTTAAAAAAAAAAAAAGAAGAAGAATCTGGAAATGAACTGATGCAATTCATTTAGAGAAGACATGGTAAGACAAGTTAGAAGCCTATTTAAATAGAATGATCCTCAAGAGAGGTCATAAGAGATTAAAAAAATAGTTGGGGGAGGACGCCTGGGTGGTTCAGTCAGTTGAGTGTCAGACTCTTGGTTTAGGCTCAGGTTATGATCGCAGGGTCATGGGATCGAGCCCCATGTTGGACTCCACCCTCAGCCAGGAGTCTGCTTGGGATTCTACCTCTCTCCCTCTTTCTCTCCCTCTGCCCCCTCTCTGCTCACACGTGCCCTCTCTCTCTCTCTCTCTCTCTCTCTCTCCCTTTCTCTCTCCCCCACCCCAAATAAACAAGTAAATATTTTTTAAAAATAGTTGGGAACTATATTAGGAAAGAAGGAACAAATGAGAAAGATGTTCCAAGAGAGTAGTATTTATTTGTATAAGCAAATTACTATTAGATATAAGGGGCCAAAACCAAGCCCATTCATTTAATACCAAGGTTTTGAGCCTGGATAACTGAGAAGATGATGGTATCATTAACAACAAAAGGGACATTAGCAGCAAGTACTATTTTGGAAATGCTGATTTAAATGGGCCACTGAATTTGTAGGCAAAAATCTAAAGAGAGATGGGGACTGCAAAAATGGCTTTAATAATAGTTACCACTATTTGAGTATTAAGTGTATATATGTATTCTATAGGTGTTATATGTATACTCTAAACTATGCATGCCAATGTGATAAGCAATTTTATGCAATAAAGCATTTCTATTTTATCCAAATTGAGTCCTAATAATCACAGCTATACAATAAGATCAATTAGTAAGAGGTAGAACTAGAGTTCTGCCCATGTATACAACTTTAAAGCTTGGATATATTTTGAATTTGACTCATCAGCATAAAAACAAGAGCTGGAACAACTGTAGTAGATGAAATTTCTAAAGAAAAAAAATGATAAGGCCAAGGAAAAGTCTTGAGGAATGCCATCTGTCAGAGAGAGGAAGAGAAGGGAAGCTAGCCATGAGAATAACTTCACAAAAAAAGAAAAAGAGATACAAATGACATGGAGGTTATAGAACGAAAAGTTCCAGCAGATCATGGTCAACAACCTGGATGTTACAGAAAAATAAAGGATAGTCTGAAGAAGCAATTTGAACTGATGTTTCAGCTGTCACTCCTGTCTTGTAAGAGAGTAATTTCAAAGGCATACTGAGAGAAAATGCAAAACTATAAAGCGTGGTATCAACTTGTGGTGAGGAACTATAAGTATCAATAATAGATAACCCTTATAAGAAGTTACATTCGAAGACAACATATAGGTAGCTTGAGGGGTACCAATGTCAAAGTAAGAGCTTTAAAATATATACATGCAAATCTGGGTTTATCTGTAGGCTAAATGGAATAAGTCAGTAGAAAAGGAGAAACTTAGAATGCTAAGAGAGCTACAAACTTGGTGACAGAACCAGAAGATACCTCAGCAATGAAGTAGGGAGTAAGTGCCTAACAGATCAATCCTCCTATAAATAACAGATATATATTCTAGGTGGAAAAACCTATGTGAGGGCTTTGGAGACTTAACAGAAGTAGACAGACTTTGGACAGGAGTCAATATCTGGAAAAAGTGATTTGTTTTTTACAGTTTTTTTTCTGGAGCAAGTGACTTGTTTTTTTACAGTTTTTTTCCTGGAGGCAGTGGTGGTGGCAAAGAGCTGAAAGAGGGCAGTTAGCTAAAAATTCTACCACCTTTCTTCTTCTTTTTTTTTTTTAAAGATTTTATTTATTTATTTGAGAGAGAGAGAATGAGAGAGAGCACATGAGAGGGGGGAGGGGCAGAGGGAGAAGCAGACCCCCCGCCGAGCAGGGAGCCTGATGCGGGACTCGATCCCGGGACTCGATCCCGGGACTCCAGGATCATGACCTGAGCCGAAGTCAGTCGCTTAACCGACTGAGCCACCCAGGCGCCCCTCTACCACCTTTCTAACTAGAGACACAGGGGGAACAACAAATAAGGACTTTAAAGAAGCAACTATAAGTACGCTCGGTAAGGTAAAGGAAAATATGCTCAAACTGATTAAAAATATAGGACATTTCAGGAGAGATATAGGAAATGCAACAAAGAACTGGAAATTTCAAAACTGAAAAGTAAAAAATACCTGTGATAAAAACTCAATGTGTGTGACTAATAGCAAACTGAAGATAACAAAGGCAAAAATTAGCAAACTCTAGAGTAAATGAATTGAAATCAACTAATCTGAAGAAGGAAAACAATAAAAAAGGAAACAGAGCATCTGGGATTTATGGAACAATTTTAAGCATCAGTCATATATAAAAATGGAGTACTAGAAGTCAATTAAGAAAAAGAATTGAGCAGAAAAATAATATTTGAAGAAACACTGACAGAAGAGGTCTCAAGTTTGGTGAGAGAAATAAATTTACTAACTCAAGTTTAGAAAACCACAATCTAGGGGCACCTGGGTGGCTCAGTTGGTTAAGTGTCTGACTCTTGGTTTCAGCTCAGGTCATGATCTCCAGGTGTTGAGACTGAGCCCTGTGTTTGGCTCCATATTCAGCCCAGAGTCCACCTGGGATTTTTCCCCTCCCTCTCCCTTCCCCTTCTACTGCTCCCCCCCCCGACTCTTTCTCCCTCAAATAAATAAATAAATAAATAAATAAATAAATAAATAAATAAATAAATAAA
>NC_058409.1:59492776-59513237 GCF_002201575.2 Neomonachus schauinslandi | reverse complement strand
AAATAAATAAATAAATAAATAAATAAATAAATAAATAAATAAATAAAATCTTTAAAAAAAAGAAAAAGAAAAGCACAACCTACTAAATGCAAATAAATCCACACATAGGCATATAACTAAATTGATGAAAACCAATAATAAAAAGAAAATAATACATTACACACAGGGAAATCATGATTACAATTCCTATGTATTTCTCATCAGACATTAATATAAGCCAAAAGTCAACAAGACAATATTTTTTATTATTATTTTTTTAAAGATTTTATTTATTCATTCGAGAAACAGAGATAGAGAGAGAGAGAGCATGAGCAGGGGGAGAGGCAGAGGGAGAGGGAGAAGCAGGCTCCCCACTAAGCCAGGAGCCAGATGTGGGGCTCAATCCCAGGACCCTGGGATCATGACCTGAGCCGAAGGCAGATGCCCAACCATCTGAGCCACCCAGGAGCCCCAACAGGACAATATTTTTAAAGAAACCTAGTCTGGTGAAAATATCCTTCAAAAATATGTATGAAATAAAGATATTTTTTAATAAAGAAACACTAAGGCAATTGATTATCACTACAGAAATGAGACGCACACTACAGAAATGACAAAGAAGTTCTTCAAGCTAAAGAGAAATGATACCATAGGGAAATTCAGATTTTGAGGAATGAATGAGAAGCACTGGAAAAGTAAATATTTGGGCAAATATTAAAGACCATAATTTTATCTTAAATTTAAAAATTATATACGTATTAGGGCACCTGGCTGGCTCAGTTGGTGGAACATGTGACTCTTGATCCTGGGGTTGTGAGTTCAAGTCCCAAATTGGGTATAGAGATTACTTTTAAAAAAATCTTTAAAAAAAATAATACATATGACAGTTTAAAGCAAAAACTATAACAGTGTCATGTGGGGTTTATAATGAATGTAGGTATAATATATATGACAACCATAATATAAGAGATGGTGAGGGATGAGATAAATGGATGTATATAACTACAAGGTTTCCACATTTTATGTAAAGTGGTATAACATTAACTTTAAATAGGTTACAAAAAGTTAAGTATGTATACTTTACATAATCATTCATAAAATGATGCAGAGGTATATCTAAAAAGTCAACAGATAAAATGAGATTTCTAAAAATTCAACTAAAAGAAGGCAAGAAAGAGGAAACAACAATAACTACAACAAAAAAGAAGGGGGTAACAGAAAAAAGTATTCATTTAATCAGTCATATTCTTACATTAAATATTAATGCACTAAACACTTCAATTAAAAAGCATTGATTATCAGAATGAATTTTAAGAAAACAAGGTAGTCTTTGTTTACAATAGAAAGCTAAGGAGGTAGAAAAAGATCATGTGAACAACAAACATTAAGTCTGGCGTAGATACATGGTACATATATTAATTCAGATAAAAGAGACTCTAAAATAAAGAGGGATAAAGATAAAGAGGGATACTTCATAATGATGAGTCAGTTTTTCAGATAAATATCAGTCATAAATGTATATGTACCTAATGACAAAGCCTAAAATTGGTAGAATTAAAAGAAATAGAGAAATAATCATAGTTAGAAACTTTAGCTGCTCTTTCTCAGCAATTGATAGAAAAACTAAAGTTTAGTCACGATATAAAGGATTATTAACTTACATTTATAGACTAGTGTACCCCCAGAACTGCAAAATATTAACTTTTTTAGAGGGGCGTGAGGGGCAGTGGGAGAGAGAGAGAGAATCCCAAGCAGGCTCCATGCCCAGTGCAGAGCCCGACACAGGGCTCGATCTCACAACCCTGAGATCATGACCTGAGCCCCAATCCAGAGCTGGATGCTCAACCGATGGAGCCACCCAGGTGCCCCTGTTTTTAAGTACACACAGTACATTAACCATAATAGACCATATGCTTGGCCATTAAAGAAGTCTCAATAAACAGGAAGAACTGAAATCATACAGAGTATCTCTAACCACAATAAGATTAAGTTAGAAATCACTGAAAGTAAGTTATTTAGGAAAACTCTAAATATTTGCAAATTAAACAATAGATTTCTAAATAACCCATGCGTCAAATTAAAACATCAGAAAGGTTATTATAAAATATCTCATACTTAAAGATAATAAAAATACAACAATATAAAATTTGTGGGATGCAGCTAAATTAGTGCTTAGAAGAAAAACTGTAGCTTTAGGTGCTAAAATTAAAAAAGAAGAAAGGTCTAAAATTAGTGACCTAAGTTTCAACCTTTAGAAGAGCAAAGTAAACCCCAAGCAAATAAAAGGAAGGAAATGACACAGATTAGAGCAAAATAAACAAAATGGAAAATAGACAAACCAGAGAAAAAATAAGCCAAAAATGGATTCTTTGAAAAGATCAATAAAACTGATATACTTCTAGTGAGACTCATCAAGAAAAACAGAACAAAAATCATCAAAACCAGAAATGAAAAAGGGATTATCACTAAAGATTCTACAGACATTAAAAGAATACTAAGAAAATGTTATGAACACCTGTATGTCAAAAATTTTACAATTCAGATAAAATGGATAAGATCCATGAAAGAACAGTTACCAAAATTCACTTTAAAAAGTAATAATAATACTCTAAACAGCTCTGTATCTTTAAACAATCTGGTTATAGTTTAAAATCTTCTCACAAAGGAAACTGCAGAACTCTCTATATATTTTTTTAAATTTTTTAAAGATTTTATTTATTTATTTATTTGACAGAGAAAGACACAGCGAGAGAGGGAACACAAGCAGGGGGAGTGGGAGAGGGAGAAGCAGGCTTCCCGCAGAGCAAGGAGTCCGATGCGGGGCTCGATCCCAGGACCCTGGGATCATGACCTGAGCAAAAGGCAGATGCTTAACAACTGAGCCACCCAGGTGCCCCTCTCTATATTTTTTAAGTAGCTTGTACTGACTGTCTGTAATCACACCCCTTAGTAAGAGTTTGGATTAGAAAAATACATATAAGAATGATCCTTAAGACAGAAGAGACTACCCTGAGGGAAGGAAGGAAATTTTTTACTCTTAGGCATAAGTTTTATATATCCATTATTATTTTCCTTTTTTTTTTTTTTTTTTTTTACTTTTGGTCTCAAGTAAGCTACGTTTGCTGGAATCTCTGGGCATTTTGCCCAATTTAGTTTTTTTTTCTTTTCTTTTCATCTGTTCTGTATTTTTCTGGGTATATTGTGACTGATACTTTTAAATGAAAATTTAGCATTGCCTCCTTATTTTTATGCCACCTTACAAACTTGAATTATGATTGAGACTAAAAGAGGGCATTAGGCAAGAAACATTTCCTGCACAGTCCACATATATTTTAAGTCAAGGACACATCAAAGTTGAACCCTCAAAAGCAATTTTCTTAATTAGCTTAATTAGTAATGATTGTGCTGAAATCAAGTGTATCAGTACAAGAAACCCTTTAAAGCATAAGAAGCTTCAATAACAAAAAAAAAATTTAATTACAGGTTATTAATTCCTATACCCTACTCTAATTTAATCCTCATTAGATGGCTTAAAATTTTGTTCTTACCAAGATAAATCTCCAAATTTAAATAGTAACATTCTTATTGATAACATTTTCTATAAACATACAAAAAATTTATGGGCTGG
Organism: Neomonachus schauinslandi; assembly: GCF_002201575.2. Taxonomy (NCBI): domain Eukaryota; kingdom Metazoa; phylum Chordata; class Mammalia; order Carnivora; family Phocidae; genus Neomonachus; species Neomonachus schauinslandi. Next base: position 59,509,630 of record NC_058409.1, on the reverse strand, counting down.
ATATACTAAAAAGCATCTATGGGCATAAGGAGACTAAAACAAAAAGTAGATAGTTTATTTTTAACTCAACCATTTCCTTTCATTTTAACAAATGTTTGGGTTTGGATTAGGTTCTATAAGCTCCCCCCCCAACTTCCATTTGTAAAAAGCAGTCTCCATAAATAAAGCAAAAATATCTAAAGGAAATTCAGTCTAATTCACAGCTTTGCAAAGGGCCCACTCTATTCTGTAGATTTACCTCTGAGCAGACAAATTAGAAAATGTGTGAAGAGGGCATCTGTGTTCCACGACACTCAGTGGCTCCTGTTGGCAGGGACACAGAAATGAAGCAATCTATGACCACCTTAGGAGTTTCCACGATACCCCCCAAGTTACAATTCCTTTTACCAAGCTTAAGAATTAACTATAAAAGAACTGTGGTCATGACCTTTTCAGGAAAAGGGCTCTGGGATGGTAAAACCCTTACTCCTAGGTCCATGTTAGGGTTATCGAATCCTATTTTGTTGAATGCAATTTTATCAAATATTTTGAAGTCTTGCTAGCATAGTTCATAAGATTTTGAAATAAATTCAGGGCAATAAATACAGATGTTCCTACCAGAAATATTATAACCCTTTCAACCTAGATGGGCATTTAACACTCCTACTCTCCAGCCAGGTTCAGGCCACTAGACATTCAAACCGTCTTACTGATTCTTGTCCTAAATCTTGGCTGAGTTATAAGCCAAGTACTTAGTTTTCTGCTCAGCCATAGGAGATAAAAATGTTGCCTAGAAAAGAGAGTATACTATCAACAAAGAGTGAAATTTGTTAGAAGAAAGGGGTGGGGCTAATAAAAACAAAACAAACAGGAAAAGTGAAAGTAAGGATTCTTTTTCATCCCTTATCCACCACCAAAATCAATCTCTATCAAGAAACCCATGGTAAAGGTGATTACATGAATTCCCCTTGAGTCATTCCTGTAATATTCAAGATTTACCTAAATTGAAAACACAAATACTCTTTCTACAGGTTTTCCACATCTGACTAAGTCCTAAATATGTACTTAGTCCATCTATTTTGTGACTTTTTCCCCACTCTTCAGAGCCTTTCCCACAGGCTCTGAAACTTCTGCTGAGCTAATAGTTCCATAACATCTACGCCATTATTGAAGACGTTCCCAGAACCTGGCCAAAAAACATCAGTGGATCCAACCTGACTACCAATGATCCAGGTTAGTTTCTACCACATAAAACAACTGATGGGGAATCACTAGGCTCTAGATTTTGTATAAATTGCAATGAGTCAGACATTTTGAAACATCAGGTAATTTCTAAGTCTTGTCAACAATCAATCTTTCAACCTAAACTTACTAATCATCTAGCGGGTGTGCAGTACAATACTGATGGGCTCTATTTACAAGGAAATCTGTCATACTACAGGAGTAGCAGCCCATCCAATTTATGAATTCAGAGTTACCAAACAAATCTTCATGAGGACACATACATATATATATAATAAGCTATGAATTCCTGAAGCCAAATAATTCAAGTGTTTCTGTTTCCAAAGAATTTTTTTTTCTTTTTCTTTTTTGTTCTGTTAGTTCTGACTACTTAAATGTTAAGGAATTATTCTATTGCTAAAATAATGTGTTTTTCCAAAGAAAATCAGGAGAACAAAAGCAAAATTGTGATCTTTATTGTTTCAAAAAAGTCATAGCAACTCAGAAAGCCTTACAAATCAAAGAACTACAGCTTCCCCTTTCTACCACACACTTTAGTGTATGCACAAATATTTTAATAATATCCTTATGCATTAACAATAATTTATAATGACTGGAAATTCATTTGTCTTTTAATTGCTTTAAAAGTATTATCACGATTGAAAAGTAAAATTTATTCAAGTGAAAGGAGCATTGGACCATGAAAATTTGAAGAGGAAATTAGTTTAGGACATACACTTCATCTAAAATATAAGCCTGTTTCCAAATTTTGGTCCTTTCTTCTTGCAGTTCATAGTCAGGTGACAATCTTAAGGCTTTATTAACTGAACAATACCAGTACAGGAGGAATTTTATTTGAATTTCATATGCATAAGGTAGTTGAAAGTCTCCAAGTTTAGAGTAAGTACTTTGATTATCAATTAAAGAGTTCAGACTAGAATTCTAAAACAAAACAAAGGATAGAATACTTCAGAAATCCTTGGCCTTCCTAGAACTCTTCTAGGGATTCAAATTTCACTAATACTATATCCCAAGACATATTCCTCCTTGAGACTCTCTTTTTACCTCCCTTTGACAACAACACTACCCCCTGATTTTTCTCCTAAAACTATGGACATCCTTCTCAAGTTGCTTTAGTTAACTCTTCTTTACTTATCTTTTAAATATTTGTTTCCCCCAGACTTCTATCTTCAGCCATTACTATGCTTCACTTTACTTACTTTTTCTATTAATCGTAAATATTCCATGGCTTCAGGTTTTTCTTATATCCCAAATCTGAATCTCCTACCAAGATCACTCTTTTTTTTTTTTTAAGATTTTATTTATTTATTTGACAGAGAGAGACACAGCTAGAGAGGGAACACAAACAGGGGGAGTGGGAAAGGGAGAAGCAGGCTTCCCAGTGGAGCAGGGAGCCCAATGTGGGCTCGATCCCAGGACCCTGGGATCATGACCCGAGCCGAAGGCAGATACTTAACGATTGAGCCACCCAGGCGCCCCACCAAGATCACTCTTTTGCAATTCAGATAAATTCACATCTCCAACTGGATGTCTCTGGCATCTCAGTTCAGTGTGTCCAGAATATAATCCATTATCTTTTCACCGAAACTGCTCATTCTCACATATTTCATGTCTTAGTTAAAGGTATTAAAATTCATCCAGAAGAGTTGTGGTATTCATTAAAAATTTACATTTGGAAATAAAAATGTACTGAATTCATGAAACTAGTCAGCTGGTTAAGAATTACTGAGTTGATTACTATAGCCAGCCAGATACTACACCAGGTGCTGGGGAATAGAGATCTAAGCAAAAAGACAAAATCCCTTCCCTCATGGAGATTATTCAGTGGAGAAAACAGCCACTAAATAGTTACAAGTACAATCAATTTTTTACATTAGTTACAATTGTAATGACAAAGGAAAAAAATAACCTGTCCAATCACCCAAAGCAGAAAACTTGAAGACATCTTCAATAGCTTTCTTTCCTTCACACTCAATTTCTAATTAGTGCCCAGATCTTATAAGCTCCATTTCTGAAATCCTTTTGATTTAAATCTTCCTCTCCATCATTACTATCATGCTCATTTCAGGGCTTCATCATCTCTTTCCTTTAACTGGCCTCTCTGACTGCAACCTCTCCTCTTTAATGTTCCAATCATGACACTGTTATCTTTCTGCAGTATAGCTGTAATGGTATCACAGTTTTCCTGAAAACAATTTATGAGTCCTATTTAGTATGAAGAATAAAGCCCCAGATCCATGGTTTTCATGGTTCTCACTGTCCAGCCTTCGCTTGCCTTTCCAAACTTATTACATCCCTCTCAATCCCTTGTACCCTGGTCTCTAGCCATGCCACACCTGCATTCTCTCCAAATACTCGATCTCAGAAAAATTAAACTGGCTGGAAGGCACTGGATTCCTGGTTCAACTTAGGATTCTAGAGGCCTGGCAAAATCATGCCAGGAAAACTCCCCTTTTTTTTTTTATACAATAGGTCAAGGAGAGGGATAGTTACTAAAAGCAGTGTACTTTGAGAGTGCCCAGGTCAGACTAAGAGTACACAGCTCAAAGTCAGGTCAGTTATCTAAAATGAACACAAGGCCAACCAGGATACGAAGAATAAAACCAGACAGGACAAAGGTTGTAGAACAAAAAGTATCTGAGACAGACAATGGGAAAATGAAACCAGAGGTATTAAGTTCAAAGATAAGGATAGAGAACATCAATGGATTTTGGAAAATCTGGTTCTCACAGTTGCCAATATTAGTATTGGCAATTTATTCTTTAAGATTCTTTTCTATGAAAATTGTCTGTCACCCAACCCCATTCTGTTTCCTGGCCAATCCTTTTCTCCATAATATTTCCAGAGTCTTTTGCATACGCTGCCATTGTAACAATCGGCATACTCAATCACAATTAGTTGCTTACAGGTCTGCTTACTCAGCTAAAATATGAACAGCATGAGGTAAGAACTATGTCTTATTCATCCTTTCATCTTCAACGGGAAGACATGGTAAGCTTGTTAAATTAATGAATAAATATAATGAGGATATGAGTGAACAAATGAGGATAGTAGTCCTAATTTAATGGTACCTAATTAAGTACAAATATCTGCTATTAAACTTAGAAACTGATTTCATGAGCTTGTTGCTTTAGATTGTAGAATAATGTGGATACAGGAGGAGAAAAATACTTTTTCTTGGCTTTAAAGAATTCAGAAGTGCGAGTCAAAAAGATACATTCACATAGCTCAAGAAAGGTGCAAGTAAATACAGCTAGAAAATTATCACAATGTCAATATGATGCCGTTCAATGTCTTGTTTTGCTTTGCTTCGAAATAGTCATGTCCTCGCAAGGCAACGGTATAACACACATTCCACTCACTGGTTTATTCCTAAGCACTAATGGCTTAGTTGCTGAAGCCATCCTCTTCCCAACATTCCTGGCATGAAATCTAAAACACAAACACTTGTGACATACATACAAAATGTATGCTACATGGCTATTCATTTACTGTTGAGAGAAATTCTTGCTTCCTAACAGCCCTGATACTAGAAGTGTAAGTATAAATACAATTCATAAATTATGTTTCATAAAATAAATTTTATTTTATAAATAAATAAAATTATTCTTCTTTAACTAATAACCAATTTAATCAAATATGTGCACCACTTGAATAATCATACCTATTATCTAGTTATCTCAAAATCTTCTTGAGAACATACAAAATGAAATTTTAGAATCTTTCTGGCACATAATTCAATGCCAACTACCGTTTGGAAATATAGTATGAATTTGATAACACTTAGAAATAAATGGGTTGATTTGATGACCTCAACAGCCCCTGGCAGATAAATTATTTTATCTTATTTTATATTAAGGAATTATTTTATATTAAAGAAAATTATTATTTTATATTAAAGAAATAGAGACTATCAGGTATAGTGCAATAAGAATTTCACGATGAAGAATATCAATATGGCTATATGCCAAGTTAGCAAACCTGCCCTTAAACTACATAGCCATTTCCCAGCAATAATTAGCAGTCAGCACCCTTATTTTCTACATGAACTATGCTCTCAGTCTTTTGGCTGGTCCCATCTTGTACCCATGCCAAATCTCTTAGGGAATTTGACCTTGCTTCTTCCTCTCTTGAATCTGCAACTGCTACTGCTTCTCTGGTTACCCTCCCAAGCTACTATCTGTATTCAGCCTTCAGATCTGAATCCTATAACATGCCAACCTGATCTAACTTGCCATGAAAAACTCTACTCTCTGCTGACCTATGTGCCCAGCTCTACTACCAAATCTGGCCTTACTTACCCAAGAGGGAAATGTGCAAGATAACTTGTCAAGAGTCATGGAGCAGGTGGGATGGAGAACGATACAGTGTGATGTCATAGAAAAATCAACAGAACTCAGAGCTGAAGGACAGATTTGAATCCTAACTCTGTCTTTAATGGCTGAGGAAATGAACTTGGACAAAATGCTGAACTAAACGACATGCAAGGAGCTCTCCCAATTCAATACTGTTTACCATGAAAACTTTTCATCACATACAAAAGTATAAAAGCATTAAAATGCCCTTCAGCTAGCTCAACTGTGAACATTGGCCAATCTTGTCTCAGCCACTCCCCAACAAATACTATTTTTTCCCTAAAGCAAACTCTGGGTATCAGTGTCTCATCTGAAAACTTCATTGCTGTATATTAATAACACAAATCCATCCCTATTATCACACCTAACAAAGTTAACATTAATTCCATAAAATCACCTAATGCCCAAGCCATGTTTAAATTTCCTAGATTGAACACCAAAAAAACCAAACAATCTAAATAAAAAGCAGGCAGAGGACCTGAATAGACATTCTTCCAAAGATGGCCAACAGACACATGAAGAGATACTTAATATCACTTATCATCAGGAATATGCAAATCAAAACCACAATGAGATACCACATTATACCTGTCAGAATGGTTAAAATAAAAAAGACAAGAAATAACTTGTTGAGGATGCAGAGAAAAAGGAACCCTTGTACATTGTTGGAGGTACAGCCTCTGTGGAAACGGTACGGAGGTCTCTCAAAAAATGAAAATACAGAAATACCATATGATTTAACAATTCCACTACTGGATATTTACCCAAAGAAAATGAAAACACTCATTTGAAAGGATATATGCACCCCATGCTTACTGCAGCATTATTTATGATTGCCAAGATAAGGAAGCAACCCAAGTATCCACAAGAAGACAAATGGATAAGAAAGATGTTAGACACACACACACACACACACACACACACACAGGCATATTATGCAGCCATACAGAAAGATGAGATTGTGCTAGGTGCAACAACATGGATGGACCTAGAGGGTATCATGCTAAGTGAAGTAAGTCAGACTGAAGTAGATAAACACCATATGATTTCACTTACATGTGGAATCTCAAAAAAAGAAATGAATAAATAAAAAGCAGAATCAGAATTATAAAGAACAAATGGATGGCTGCCAGAGGGGAAAGGGAGAAAGATGATGGGCAAAATGGGTGAAGGGGAGAGGGAGATACACGCTCCCACTTAAAGAATGAATAAGTCATGGGAATAAAAGGCACAGCATAGGGTATATAGTCACTGACACTGTAAAAGGCTTGTATGGGGACAGATGGTAGCTACACTTGTGGTGAGCATAGCATAGTGTATAAACTTATCGAATTGCTATGTTGTACACCTGAAACTAATGTAACATTGTGTGTCAACTATATTCAACTAAAAAATTATATCCTAGATTGTCACAAAATTGTCTTTTAAATTTTCTATAGTTTGTTTGTCCTAAACAGGATCCAACTAAGAGCTATGTATTCCATTACGTTTTCTATTAGATAATAAGGGAGAAAGTCTCTAATAGGCATTAACTTTACTCCATTCAACACAAACCTCCAGACCTATGCTTTTCAATGGAATAGCCACTAGCAGGGCGCCTGGGTGGCTCAGTCGTTAAGTGTCTGCCTTCGGCTCGGGTCATGGTTCCAGGATCCTGAGATCGAGCCTCACATTGGGCTCTCTGCTCGGCGGGAAGCCTGCTTCTCCCTCTCCCACTCCCACTGCTTGTGTTCCCTCTCTCGCTGTGTCTCTCTCTGTCAAATAAATAAATAAAAATTAAAAAAAAAAAAAAAGGAATAGCCACTAGCCACATGTGGTTACTTAAATCAATGAAAATTAAGTAACATTAAAGATTCAGTTTCTCGGTCATACTAGCCACATTGCAAGTGCCCAACAGCTACATGTGGTTAGAGGCTACCATGCTGGATGACAAAGATACACAATATTTCTCCCATTAGTAAGTGAAGAGTCATATGATATACATTTTACATCATTGCAGGAAATTCAATTGGGTTATACTGCTCTAGAATCTAAAGAGAAGATATACCTATGCACCAATCAGACTCTCTCTCACTTCACAGAACTTAGAAAACAAGCCTCACTGTAAACCTAATGCACAGAATCCCTGAGGGCTCGTGAGAGCCATCCAAGACCAACTAGACCGTTTCTGGTCCAGGGTCCTTAGATGTGGTTTCTTAAAAAGACTGACCAGCACAACACAACCTACAAATGACCTATGCCTCCAAAGTTTATCTCTAACTTATTTTGAACTTGAAACCATTTTCTTCAGATTCCCAAGCTACCCTTAAAATCCCAATTAACTCAAAATATGGCTGAAATTTCATACAATGGATAAAAGGAAAAAAAGACTATTATCGCTATTATAGACTAGCCTGGAAACCAAACAATTATGCATAATGTAATTTCTGTATGTAAAAGTGCTCTTCACTCTTAGAAGAGAAAAGAGTGTCATTAGAAACATGTCCATTTCTTCCACAGTGGGGAAGTAGCAACGTTGGAAGACATTTTATTTGGAAAAAGCCCTCCCCAGGCTGAGGTAAAATGGACAGTCATATACATGGGATATGTGTAAATGAGGCATTATAAATAAAAATCACTCATTCCAACAAAGGTAATTCCTTTTAACTTATTTAAACTAAGCAATATAAAGGCTTTGCCTATTTATTCCCTCCTACATCACAGTCTCAAAAGAAAATTTCATATGATACAGGGTTGGTACAGTTCTTTCAAATCTTAACAAGGATAGAAATCATAGACTAAAAAGATTATTAGATTTGACTATAATTATTTTTTAATTATCTATGACAAAAAACACTGCAAACCCAGTTAAAATACAAAAAAACTAGGCAAATATCTGTAACATCCACAACAAAGTGCTAACATCCTTAGTAAATACAGAATCTCAAACCAGTAAGAAGTGAGTACCTTAATGGCAAAATGGACAAAGAATAAGCAATTTATAAAGGAAGAAATGCAAATGGCTAAATAAACAGAAAAATATTCGAACTTCACTGATAAACCAAGAAATACAATTCAAAACAAAGAGATACTTTTTTTATTCCTATCAAACAAGCAAAAGAAAAACTTAATTTAATTGGTAATCTCTAGCACTCACTCTTAGAGAGAGACTTGCTAGAGAGCACAACTATTGGCCTGTCTCAGGTACAACCAGGGTCTTTCTCAGCCCCCAGGAGAGAATGAATATAATACACTTGAAGTAAGTCTTCACCCCACTAAAAATGCAAAATGCATCACGTAAATGTAAAATATCATTCTCAATAGTTATGGTGGAAAGTTTTATTAAGGGAATGGGCATGAAAAACTAAAAAACTTTACTTTTTATATAATATTACTTTATCTCTATTATATTTCACATTAAGGCATTTTAAAGCCTTTTTAGTCTGCTAGTCTGCGTCTTCTCTGCAATGCTTCTTGGCATTGACTCATTAAGTATTCTTCATCTGATTCAAGGCAAAATATGCTTCTGATCAAATATGCACTCACATGCTCTTTGGCAAGCTACAAACCAAATTAGAAAAATCATAAATCTGCCGCTAAATGTTCTGGAGGGATGGTATATGCTATACCTTCTTATCAGAAAAGCACACATATGGATTGCAATATGTCAACAAACTGCGTCTGTGACTTTTCTCACTCCTAATTTTAAAAATCATAGAAAGATCAATAAACTATATTACTATATTTGGATTAATAACTAACAAACCTATCTCCTTACTTCTCAAATGGAAATCATTCAAAATTACTTAGAAAGACACTTGAAATGTACATTTTAATAACTATATCTGCATACAAGTTAAAAATAAATACATTTGGTATCCCAAGGCTGGTACCGATTTTAATATCACTAACCGCTTATACATATGGTTCTCCAAAGAAAGTTTGCTGTTAAATAGCCTATAAAATCATTCTGTCACTTTGACTATGTCCCCTCATTTAAGAAAACCTTTAGTTTCCCTATTTACATCAACAAAATGACATAACAAAAATGATAGTCACTCACCTTTATCCATATATGCAAATGTGCATATTCATGCCAGTTTTGTCATTTCACATGAAAATCATTTTAAAAGTTTTTTAATAATTATAGCATTTGTGTCCAATAAACCAGGTACAGAGTAAACAAAATTCTTTGCAGTTCATAAGGAATCAGGGTCTAAAAATATGATTCTGTATATGATCATCTAGTAAAATGAACAAAGATTGAATTTTGCAAAATGAGGCTTACGTATACAATTACCCTATAAAAGAATAAATCTTTCTATTTAAGTAATAAAATGCATTAATCAAAATTCTACTATATATGACTAAATATCAAAAATTACTTTAAAAATATAAAATAATCTAACATCATTAAAGTACCTATACAAAAGATTCTAAAACCTTTCAAATTCATTTCATAAAATAATGGCTAGCAAACACTAATCTTAGAAAATTCATTACAATTATTACTCAGTAAATATTTATTTCAGGAACAGTACATACATAGTTCTGAGCTATACACTATGAAGAGCAGAAAGATGTATAAGGTATCTTTCTTGGACTTATCAAGGAAAAAACAATCTAACACCAAGGATAAGACATAAACATCTTAGAATGGAATGTCACAGCTTGAGGAATGTTCAAGTTTATTTAACCCAATATATGTAACGACTCATGAAAAATCTTGTGTTCTAAAATCTTTCTGATTTCTTAAAAGTTCACCTTTACAGGGGGGGCTTGGGTGGCTCAGTTGGTTAAGCATCCGACTCTTCATTCCGGCTCAGGTCATGATCTCAGAGTTGTGAGATGGAGCCCCACAATGGGCTCCGTGCTCGGTGGGAATCATCTTGAGATTCCTTCCCTCTGCCCCTCCCCTGGCTTGTGCACACCCGCATGCATGCTCTCTCCCTCTGTCTAAAATAAATAAATATATAAAAAAAAAAGTTCACCTTATGCCTACATAAAATGATTGTAAGTCTTGTCTTCTCTTGCATTATTCCACTTATAAAATGACTCTACATACCCCTTACACACTTTTCTTTCGTAGTATTGATTTCATCCTGAATAAAACACACATACACATACAACAAACATCTACCATCTATTATTTGTTGTGAATATTTTACCAGCTACAATTTTTCCTTTAACATTATTCATATTTTGCTGTTGGTTTTTGTTTCCTTGTGTTTTTTTTCTTTTCAATGCAGAAAAACCTATAACCATTTCTCCATGGTTTCTTCTTTCTTTTTTTAAAGATTTTATTTATTTATTTATTTATTTATTTGAGAGAGAGAGCGCACACGTGAGCAGGGGGAGGGGTGGAGAAAGGGTTGGCAGGGAAGAAGCAGAGGGAGAGGGAGAAAGAATCCAAAGCAGACTCTGTGCTGAGTGTGGAGCCCAACGCGGGGCTAGATCCCATGACCCCAAGATCAAGACCTGGGACGAAACCAAGAGTCATACACTTAACCAACTGAGCCACCCAGATGCCCCTTCTTCACGGTTTCTATCTTGAGGCCATTCTTAGAAAGATTACAGGGTCACCAGTGTTTTTATTTACTAGTTCTATGGGTCCATTAAAATATTTTAACTATTCAATCTGTCTGGGATTTTATTCTTGGGTATACTGTGAAATAAAGGTTCAATTTAATCCATTTCCCACATGCTTATAGCTTGTGGAATAGCTTATAGCTAGTCAACTTAAAGTTGAATAGAGGATACAAAAAAAATTTTTTTTGTAAGGGAAGAGAAAAGAGAAGAGAAGAAAAAATGGGAATCACACACAAAGCCAAGAACAATTAAGCCAGCATCAGATTTCTCTCCAGCAACTTCCAACACCAGAGGACAACTGACCAGTGTTTGCAGAGTTCTGAAGGAAAGAAACCATGTCCCAAGAGCAGTCTGCCTAACCAAGATGACAGCATAGGATAAATACAACAAAAGACCTTCTCAACATGAAACAGCCACCTATGACACATTTATAAAGAATTTTACTTAATGATGGAAGCTAGACAACTAAAATATAAATCAAAATTAAAATTCAAGGGTGAAAAAGCCAGGGTAAAAAAATCGTAGTGAGTACTGAATTCTAGTTAATTATATTCCAGTTAAATATAGAACTAGAATTAAACAAGTATAGGCCTTAATTACAAAACAGAATGTGAGGGGCGCCTGGGTGGCTCAGTCGTTAAGCGTTTGCCTTCAGCTCAGGTCATGATCCCAGGGTCCTGGGATCAAGCCCCGCATCAGGCTCCCTGCTCAGCGGGAAGCCTGCTTCTCCCTCTTCCACTCTCCCTGCTTGTGTTCCCTCTCTCGCTGTGTCTCTCTCTGTCAAATAAATAAAATCTTTAAAAAAAAAAAAAACAGAATGTGAATGTTATAAAGCTCAAATTAGTAAAAATAATGTGTAATGAACAAAAATAGGGAGGACAGGAGGGTAGAGTATATATGTACATCATTCAAAACAGATCACTTGTAAGGTCTGAATAGAAATTTGCATCTTAAAATCACGAATCTAACCTCATGCTTTCCATAATCTCTCTACGGATCTTCCAAAATATATACTACTTCTTGTAGTGAAGTATACCTATTTGGAAGTTCTACAATTCTTTTAAGTACCTTTTAGTTTCCTTTCCTTTTTATACATTTAAGTAAAAATACTTTTAATCCTTTAGAGAGAAGAGAGAAGGGAGGGAGGAGGAAGTAGAAAGGGAAGGAAGGTATATTTCTGGCTATCTAATGCATTAAGGTGGTTACTGAAGGGGTGATTTTTTTAATTTCTTCTTTTTATTTTAATTTAAAAAAATTATTTTAAGATTTTATTTATTTATTTGACAGAGAGAAACACAGCGAGAGAGGGAACACAAGCAGGGGGAGTGGGAGAGGGAGAAGCAGGCTTCCCGCTGAGCAGGGAGCCCGATGCGGGGCTCGATCCCAGGACCCTGGGATCATGAACTGAGCCGAAGGCAGACGCTTAACGACTGAGCCACCCGGGCGCCCCTTGTATTTTAATTTTTTATGATGAACTTATTATACAAAGATAATAGTGATTTTTTCTCTGTTGTAAACAATAAAATTAAAAGTAGACACAAAATAAAGATAAATAATCAAGGTTACAAGGGCATTGTACATCTTTCAGAAATTACAGAATTACGTTTGACCTACAAACAACACACCTGGATATCAAGGTCATAGTTCATAGATTTTGAGCCAAGATCCTCTGGGATCTTCTAACTTCTCATAAGCAGAGTTGTGAGGTAGAAGTCTATTTTGTATTTTAGGACACAAACTAAGGTTCTGTGCATATTTAGGAAGTCTGATCTCCTGAGTAAACAAACCCAATGACCTCTGCTCAGTCCCCATCTCCAACTGTCCCCTGCAAGAGCCGACCTTGCTAAGACACCCTCCTTTACACTCCGGACAGAGGCTTCAGTGCTTTGTACACAGCAGCAATGCAAATATTGTTGAGTGATGAATGGGGCATTCCCCTGACTGCTCTCATCTCTGTCAGTGTATCTGCAGGCTTCTGCCCACGCTTCGCTCTTTCCCTACCCGCCTACATGCAGGCATCCCCCAAGGGTGGTTCTCACTTCACTCCTCTTCTCAGTCTAATTTCCCTGAATTATCTCATCCACTCTCAAACTCTAGCTCCGGCTCCTCTTCTGAGCTCCAAACCTAAAATGGGAAGTATGTGCTAGACGTCTCTACAGCATCCTGAATTTGACGAGCCGAAGCTGAATTATCCTCCACCTGCCCCTCCCACCCCTGGCCTATCTCTCATCCTTCTTGCCAACCAGGCTCTCCCCTGACATCTCCAATGCGGGCAGTGGCAACACATTCAGCTTCCTGGTCACAGAGAATGAGAACCTGGGAGTTTCTTCAACTCCTTTCTTGACCTGTGTCTACTCCTTTTATACCTCCATAATGTCTCTCACACACATTCCGTCCTTCCTGCCCACACTGACATCATCTAATGTAAAAGCAGTACACTATGATGAAAACAATAGCAGGTCTGGACTCAAAAGACCTAGGATTTGAGTACCAGCTTTGCCCTGAATTTGCTTTGAGACCTTGTATACACTGCCTAACATATTTTTAGTACAAATCTTTACATCACAGGATAACTCTAAAGGATACATACATACATACATATATATATAGTTTAGAAACAGTGTTATTATATATACTGTATGTGTGTGAATACGCACACATTCACACATAGGTGTCTATATAAACGCATGCACACACACAAACATGTTATGATATATATACAAATGAAAGACATTATTATTATCTAGGCTGTTATAATATCTCATCTGATCTTGGACAAAAATGTTCAATTTTAGGGGTGCCTGGGTGGCCCAGTCTTTTGAGCATCCGACCCCTGACTTTGGCTCAGGTCATGATCTCAGGGTATTAAGATTGAGCCCTGAGTCGGGCTCTGTGCTGAGCATGGAGCCTGCTTAAGATTCTCTCTCCCTCTCTCTCTGACCCTCCCCCCACTCAGAAGCATGCACTCGCTCTCTCTCTCTCTCAAAAATAATTTTTAAAAATGCTCAATTTTAATATCTCAGTTCTCCAGGCAACCTTTTACCCTGAATGAAGGATTATTTTATTAAAACATCATTTACTTTCTTTTAATGGTCTGCAACTTGTTCTTCTTTGCCGAAAGAATAAAACCAAAACTCCTTAGCATGAATTTCAAAGTGCTCCTTTATCTGAACCCACCTTAGCTTTCTGACCTCATCTGCTACTATGTACCCTCTATCACCCATGTTCTATCAAGGCGCAGACCTATCGTTTCCTTTCCCCCAATACACCCTGCATTTATATATACTGTTTCCTCCAGTCTAGAATTTCCATTTAGGAAACCTCTCTTTCAAGGTCCAATTCAAATATCACCTTCTCAATAATACCTCCACTGATCTTCATCAAGGTAAGTGGCCCATATTTTACCTTGTAAATGGAAGGATCTTTACAATTCTCTCTTGAACTAGATTATAAACTCCTGAAGGACCAAGACAATGGTGTATTCACCTATGACTCTGTTACTCGTCAAGTCTAATACACAGTATATTACACATTTAATGAACATGTATAGAACTGAATTGCACAAATAGGCTCGTTTAAGTCTTTTAGTTTCAAAGAAGAATTTGAAGCCTATAAAAAGTTAAAACTGTATTATATGGTTGAAATGTATAACCAATCATTAACTAGGTGTGGGTAGCTTTTTAAATGAAAATGGTGGGGAAAAAGTTTAAACTACATTATTAAGCTTCAAGCTAAACAAAAATATTGTTTGGTGCTCCCTCTGCTGGCTTTGCAGCAGCAAGTTAGGAATGTTGAACAATAACACTACAAACACTGTTTACAAAGTAAAAATATACTCAGCTCATCTGCTCCCTGTATATACCTCCTACAAATAACCAGAGTTGAAATTTTTAATTGAGTTCATTTGGAAATAACCCTATCTGCAAAAAAGTTGGTCTAACAAAATTGTTTATAAAGAGACAAAACTGATCTTACAATTTCAGTGGTAGTAATTACTGTCAGAATTCCTGTTTATACCTTTTTTGTTTTTCAGCTAAACCACCTATTTTATGTATAAGCAATTTTAAATTTTAGCCTAAACTGAGAAATAAAGTAGGATGAGATCTTTTGTTTCCAAATTAATCTACATTTTTTAAAAACGGATGAGGAACGTAAGAGGTTAAATTCTCCCTGTGTTTCTAAACAGAGTTATTCTGAGTACCCTGAAGGCATTTAATTCCAAAACAGGAAGCCACATAGAGGAACACTTGGTTACACTAATGTTATGCAGATCTTCTGGAACATACTTTTCTAAACACTCGCTGAAAGAACCTCTTCTATACTGCACGCTATCACATGAAGCTGGAAAAGGGTCCCACGGATACCATAGTGCATTTACTGCTCAAACTGCCCTTTATTACTTCTCTATTTTCCTCCACTTTTCTTACTTTAAATGGTCTTCTGCTTGCTCATAGAAAGAGTGGTAAGAAAATCAGGTTGGGGTCAGGGAATGTTTATTCACACAACACACTCCAATTGTTTTGGCATATGTATGCATAAGAGCTATGATATGGCTTAGATGAGTCAATTTAAAAAAAAAATTATTTAGAACTGATACCTCAGAAAGATTAACCTGTCTTAAAGGTTACTGTCTTTTCTCACAAATTCGTGTTTTCTAAGTGTACTATAAAATCTCTTTAAACTAAAACATGTTAAATGAGATCTCACCCTTGTCGTTGAACAAAGAAAAACAGTAAACCATAGGTAAGTGGGCAGAGCGGTGGATTTATGTAATTAAGTGGCATAGATGCCTGGAGCTACCTCTGTTACTAAGCAAATCACTTAACATGGTAGGCTCCATTTCCCAACCTTACAGACTACTAGTGATCAGCAAGATGCTACCTATGATTCTGTGACTCAACAGATGAACTAGATCCTAGGTCCACTTTAAGTTACAGGTATAAGGCAGGAAAAAAAAAAAGGTGAGTGCATTTTTCATATGCCATTTGATTTCACATGCCATTTCAATACCATCCATGTTGAAAAAGAGCTCTTTTTCTTAGTTCCTATCCTAGTTTATATTCAGTTATGTTTTAAAGAAAGTAAACGATCACTGAGCAGTTATCCTTCTGTGTTGGAAATTAAGGTTTCATGCACATTCTTGATTATCCATAAAACTGAAATGCAGTAATATTAAAAGCAGTAATATTAAAAGTCTAGTCAGAAGAAGCCAAATAGAAAAAAGAGTCAATATATTTGGATCTGCTTATGGTTACTTTCAAAGAATTTATGAAAATATTTATTCCATTCTTAACATTTAGGCAGTAAGAATTTTGTTGAAATCAGCTTGAGAATGTCAAAATAGTATTTTTAATCTATTCTGCAGAACTTGTTTTCTTAAGAAATTGCCATGTGTTGGGGCGCTTGGGTGGCTCAATCAGTTAAGCATCTGCCTTTGGCTCAGGTCATGATCCCAGGGTCCTGGGATCAAGCCCCACATCGGGCTCCCTGCTCAGCGGGGAGCCTGCTTCTCCCTCTGCCTCTGCCCTAACCCCACTAGTGCTCTCTCTGTCTCTCTCTCTCAAATAAATAAATAAAAATCTTAAGAAAAAAAGAAAGAAGGAAAGAAAGGAAGAAAGGAAGAAAGGAAGGAAGGAAGGAAGGAAGGAAGGAAGGAAGAAAGAAAGAAAGAAAGAAAGAAAGAAAGAAAGAAAGAAAGAAAGAAAGAAAG
>NC_058409.1:59345795-59492766 GCF_002201575.2 Neomonachus schauinslandi | reverse complement strand
AAGAAAGAAAGAAAGAAAGAAAGAAAGAAAGAAAGAAAGAAAGAAAGTCGCCCTGTGAACAAGAACAAGGGTTTACCCATGACAGTATGCTAGTGACAGCATTCTTGTGCTGGGATTCACACCGTTTGCCCCCACCCTCCATGGGATTGCTGAGAGACAGACCGTTTGGTGACTAGGTGCCTCCCTGTTAGGGCCACAGGACAACAGCAGCCAGGCCCAGAGGAGGAAGAGGAAGGTCAGAGCACAGAGGGTATTCCCAGGCTCACCGAGACTCTGTCATCCAACACATGGCAACCTCTAAAATGATGAGTTGCTGTCTTTTGAGCAGGGCTGTCAAATCACTAGATTTGTTTTTGGAAATTCAGCTCATGAATATGTCCTCTAATGTTCAGAGGGCATCCTCACTGAAATGTACAATTACATATATGACTATAGCAAAGAAACCCTTACATCCCGAAAGATTTAACAGCAATTCATCATACAGTGATTCATTTCACTTTAAATTATTGAATGCTCTATTCAAAAATGATACAACAAGGTTTCAGAGCTGTAAATTAGCTGGCAGTTTAACAATATCTAAAAAAGGCATTCTGCAGTGTGGAAGAAAAATATTCAGAATATGTGATTCATTTTCATTTAACATAATATATATCCAATGTTGAATGAACACAGGAAACTTATGATGTGGTTTGTTGTAAAATGAGAACAGTATCCAATAAAAGTTATGCTTTTTTCATTCCTTATGGTAATCCATTTACCTTATTAGCCAATACCAGTGCAGTAAACTACTGAGCAATTTCTGAACATTTCTGTAGAGAAAATTTCATTTCTGAATGAAATTACTGACATTTTCTAAGAAAATGTCAAGGAAGGCCATTTATCAGGCTCCAGCTGTGTTGATGTCATTATGTGCAAGTGTGTGACATCAAATGCTGACATTATTATGTGTTCCTCATAATAACTCAGTCCTTTCTACACTCTATGATGCAGTATGAACTGATAACAATCAACTCATGTTATGTCACATTTATTTCAAAACACCTACCTTGATAAATACTAGCCATTTTGAAATAAAAATACATATAAATGAATATAAATTTATATTCTAGATGTTTTCCCCTAGAAAGTAATAGTAAGAAGAAAAGATCTTATTGATGATCATTCAATATAATTTCACATAGAGCTTCAATGATAAGGCTTTAGTTCTGTGTCCTTTAAGACCAGCAGGTCTCTAAAGGTATACTTCATTAGACCCTTGCTTAAAAGTTAATTTAAGAAAATAATGGTGTTTAAGAAAAAACTGTTAGTTTTATTTATTTTTTTAAAAGATTTTATTTATTTATTTGAGAGAGAGAGTGCAAGTGGGGGCGGGGTGGGGGAAGCAGGGAGAGGAGCCGAGGGACAGGGACAAGCAGGCCCCGAGCTGAGCAGAGTCCGACACCAGGCTTGATCTCACAACCCCAAGATAATGACCTGAGCTGAAAACAAGAGTTGGACGCTCAACGGACTGAGGAACCCAGGTGCCTCAAAACTGTTAGCTTTCAATTGTTATAACTCCATTTTATCTATTGCCTTTAGTTAATCTCAATATGGCAGCCAAAACTAGTACAGTAACTGGTTAATTTATATCACTACTTAGTTTTACTGCAAAATCAAATGTTAAATCAGTTTCCTGAATATTATCCAGAAAAACAGATTACGTGTATTTAATTTTTTATATTGACATTTTGTAATTGTATAAAGTTTAATCCAAAACCAACAGAAAATATTTTAGTATTATCTAAAAACATATTTTTATTTATTTTTAAAGATTTTATTTTAGAGAGAGAGAGAGAGAGAGCATAAGAGGGGGTAAGGGCAGAGTTAAACCAAGAGTCGGATGCTTAACTGACTGAGCCAGCCAGGCGCCCCTTTTGTGCCTGTCTTATTATGTTCAATGATATGTTTTTAGAGAGGTTTCAGCTCAGGTCATGATCTCAGAGCGAGATGCAGCCCCATGCCGGGCTCCCTGCTCAGTGGGGAGTCTTCTTGGGATTCTCTCTCTCTCTCCGCCCCTCCTCCCGCTTGTGCACTCTCACTCTCTCTCTTTCTCTCTCAAATAAATAATCTTTAAAAAAATTTTAAAAAAAGAAAGACACGAAAGAATATATAGTATGTGATATAGTTATATAAGGTTAAAAGAAAAGAGGCAAGGGCACCTGGCTGGCTTAGTTGGTGGAGCATATGACTCCTGATCTTGGGATTTTAAGTTTGAGCCCCATGTTGGGCGTAGAAACTATTTAAAAATAAAATCTTTAAAAAACAAACAAACAAACAAAAAGAAACAGGAGGCAAAATAAGTCTAAGTGTAAAATCAGATTAGCCTAACCATTGGAGAGCAAGTAGTGACTGAGAGTGTCAAGAGGGGGTCCTATGGCTCTGGTCATGTTCTGTTTCTTTATCTGGGTATTGGATACATGGGTGTGATCGCTTTGTGAATGCTCACTGAGCTTAAAAAAACAAACAAACAACAAAACAAAAAAACAAAACAAAACAAAAAAGGCAGAAGCAGTGGGAGAGCCAGTGATGCCCATCCTGGGCATACTTGCATACACTGTAATTTAGTATGGATTTCAAAGATAAGTCTTTAGGGAGGAGGGAGACAAGTGGAAAGCAGGACAAGAGAGGGAAGCTGGGAAATGGATCTATAACATACCAAAGATATGTGGTAGAAAAAGAAAAAGAAAGAGGCAGGCAGTTTTATGTAAGAGTGAATCCCAATCTCATAAGCACAGCATGAGAAAGCTAAACTGAGAGGTCCATGGGATAAGAGCTGGGACTATGGGCTCAATGGGGTCCCTGTTATATTAGGGCCTCATTTTAGAATGCAAAGAGAATCGTAATTGTTGATCTCTATGTACCAGAAACTGTGCTAAAAGCTTCACAAAGAAATTATTTTACATTTTACTAGACCAAGGATACAGAAAGAGCTCAGAAGATGTTTATTGAATTTAATTACCATAATCCTTACGTAATAGGTATTATTATCCTTGTCTGCAGATAAAGAACCTGAGGCCTGATGAGTTATTTGTGCAAAGTTTTAGAAAAAGCTAGTGGTGGAAAGGTTCGTCCCTTTTTTCTTCAGGAGGAGTTGGGAAGAAAGAAGGAAAGAGGCAAAAGTAATCAACCCCTCCATTTTAATTTAATCCTTCTCCCTGCAAAATAATCATGATCCTGAGAAGGCATAGCTCAAGTCAGTTCAACATAATGCCTATCATATTAGTTAAGGAGTTAGGATCCGTCAAACTAAAAGTTTTCAAACTGCATGTGAGATAAGACCTACAAGCCAAAAAAAGAGGAGGACCAAGCCCTGGGATCTAACAGTTGCTTCCACAAAGCAGAGCTGAGCTGCCCATGTATTAGGAAAGGGTATCAGTTACACACTGGTGGGAAGGACAGTCTCCCCAAGAGCGCTCCACAGTCCTGTCCTTTTATGTCTTGCACCATACCATATGAACTCCAGGTTGAAGTAAAATGCTTTGCAGAATTGTTCTCTGTAACTAAAAAGAATAAATATAGATACAAATGTACCTATACATGAAGATACAGATACAGATATAAATAATCAAAACTATGCCTTGAAAATGTGTATAGGCCAAGTGTGGTCAATATTTTTATATTTTAGAAATTTCATTTAAGTCTCTAAAAGAGCACAATTTAACAATGTTTACTATTGTACTCTTAATAATACTTGATTTACTTATTTGGAATCTCGAAAACAAAGTTTCTTTTTCTTTTCTTTTTTTTTTCACTAGGCAAAGAACTTTATTTTTTTTTTTAATGTTTTATTTATTTATTCATGAGAGTCAGAGAGAGACAGAGAGGCAGAGGCAGAGGGAGAAGCAGACTCCCCGCCCAGCAGGGAGCCCGATGTGGGACTCGATCCCAGGACCCTGGGATCATGACCTGAGCAGAAGGCAGACGCTTAACCGACTGAGCCACCCAGGCGTCCCTAGGCAAAGAACTTTATTAACCTTGTTTCAAACTTTATTCCCAGGCTTCTTCAGCTTAACTTAGCTGCAAAGAATGAATTGTGTATAAGCAAAAACTGAAAAGAGCTGACCGCCCCCCTCATGCTCTCTCTCTGTCTCTCTCTCTCAGATAAATAAATAAAATCTTTAAAAAAAAATTAAAAAAAAAAAAACAAAAAAACTGAAAAGAGCTGCAGTGTCCAAGGGGCTTGGGCTTAAAAATATTAGAGATCTACATTTTATCAGATCCATGAACAAAATTTTAAAAAGCAGCCATAATATAAAATAGCAGCTCCCAGTAACTTCTTCAAGTTTTATCTTCTTCAGAACTTGACTCAATTCAGTTTGCTTCATTCTTGGAAGCTTCCTCTGAATTCTCCACAAGATCTGGAACTTCATCATCATCATGCTCTCCGGTAACACGTGGTGCTTTTCCATCCACAGATTGTTTGGGCAGAGGTTCAGCCAGTCTCCTTCAACTAGTCAGACTGTCTGCTCCGAGGTGGTTTAAGACCCTGGGTAGCATTTCTGTCAGCTGATTTGTCTCAGCATGGCCTGGAATGGTGGAAGTGTTCGCTGCCAGGGATGCCTGAACTTGAGGATTGTTAAAAATGGATCACTGTTCCTTGGTTCGTGAACATATTCACTTCTTCAAAACCATTTTTCAAAAAACAGAAATACTGTTTACCCCTAACTTCTTTAAGGAGAACTAAAGTTTTTTGCGGGCACCTGGGTGGCTCAGATGGTTAAGCATCTGCCTTCGGCTCGGGTCATGATCCCAGGGTCCTGGGATCAAGCCCCATGTCCGGCTCCTGGCTCAGCGGGGAGCCTGCTTCTCCCTCTGCCTCTCCCCCTGCTCGTGCTCTATCTCTGTGTCTCGAATGAATAAATAAAATCTTTAAAAAAAAATTTAAAAAAAAAAAGGAGAACTAAAGTTTTGTATCATCTTGTGTAGCTGTTCTATGAATCACCTTCTTTTGGTGAGGAGTTCCTTTCCCACCAATGCTCACTTGTGCTTGCAGTTTCACCTGGTTTATGGTAGTTCCTTTCATCTTGAAACAGAAATGGGACCACATGGGGGACTAGAGTTGGTGCTCAGGGGGTCTCTGGCGGACCAGCTGAGATTAGGTGCACACACACAGGGGGATGCAAGATGGCAGCTAAAGGCAAAGTTTCTTTTTTATATGACATTTTTCTAATTTGGCAAGCAATAGATTTTTTTCCTTCTGTTTCTAATGGAGTTGGCATCTAATAAGTATTGTGTCTAACTTTTTAATATCATCTGTGTCAGCAAGAATGAGCACAGGTCTAGAGGTAGTACTAAAGCATTTTCAGTCCACCCCCAATAGACTTATGGTGCAAGCAGGGTACTATAGTTTAAAATTATAAAACTCATAACTTCAATATGCTAGATCTCTTAATTATAGAATTGTAAATACAAATCCAAAACACATACCACATCAAAATCTTAATATTTTCTGAAGAAATTCTCATAAAAAGAAAATAAATAAAAAGAAAATAAATAAAAATCCACCACAAAATTACTGAAGCTATATATTTCATGTGCCACAAATATTAAAATGTATCTGTCTTATAGCTATATTGAATGAAATTTGGTTCAACCAATTGATCAATACTTCCTGTAGCAAATTAATAAGAAAATTCATAAGGCATAAAACTTCAAGTATCAGAAAGATTGCTAAGTGTGCAAAGAAGTCTTAATGTGTCCACAGAACACTATTTCACTAATGCCTTCCATTAAAAGAAAATTCTAGGCACGCCTGGCTGGCTCAGTTGGTTAAGCATCTGCCTTCGGCTCAGGTCATGATCCAAGGGTCCTAGAATGGAGCCCCACATCGGGCTCCTTGCTCAGTGGGGAGCCTACTTCTCCCTCTGCCTGCTGCTCCCCCCTGCTTGTGCTCTCTCTCTCTCACTCTCTCTCTCTGACAAATAAATAAATAAATCTTTAACCAAAAAGAAAGAAAAGAAGAAAGGAAAGGAAAGGAAAGGAAAGGAAAGGAAAGGAAAGGAAAGGAAAGGGAAAAGGAAAAGGAAAAGGAAAAGGAAAAGGAAAAGGAAAGGAAAGGAAAGAAAAAGAAAATGCTAGCTTCTGAAAAACATGAAAATGAGACTTGTGTACTAAGTATTCACTTTAAGGAACATTTGTCATTATTGATATGTAATAAGTAGAAATCTAATCTTTTCAAAATCTCTTATAAGAAAAGTTAATCAAACTAAAACTCAGCACGACCTGTGTATACATACATTGAAATAGTCTTGGCACATAGTATCAGAAGGAACTGTACCTATCATGTCTCCTCCTAAAACATCCCTGATAGGCAATTTTCTAGTTGCTTTTGAATGTTCAACAACAGTTACATCAGTATCTCTAAAAAAGCCCATTCAACTTGGGGCACATAAAGCTATTAGGAAATTCTTCTCTATATTTAGTAAAATTTGTCCTTTTTAAGCTTCCACCTACTGGTTTTATTCTGCCTCCATGGAAGCCTGGTGTGGCCATTTCCACTGTCAATGGAAATGTCTGTGCAAATTCTGGGAAGGCTTCTTAAAATGGAGGGGTGTGCCTTTCCCCCACATTATATCCATCCTCCTTCCTGCTGTCTGGAATAGGGATGTGACTGCAGGAGTTCCAGTAATTTACCATAAGGTGATCTTGAAGATGGAAATAATCATTCACTGAGGACATCACAGTTGGAGTCCTCAAAGATTTTGTGGAGCTCTCTTTCTAGCCCTGGGTTATCCATCCCCAGATTTCATCTACACAAGAGAATACCCTATGTGTGTACTTGTTACACAGAACTTAGGAACTTACTTCCAAGCTCATATACTGAGTCTGCAGATATGTTTTCAATATTTTTTAAGATTTATCTATATTAGAGAGAGAGAGAGAGCATGCACGAGCACGTGCGCATGCACATACGAGGCAAGGAGAGGCAGAGAGGAATAATCTTTAGGCAGACTCCCTGCTGAGCCTGGAGGCTGACATGAGCTCAATCCCATGACCCATGAGATCATGACCTGAGCTGAAACCAAGAATCAGACGCCCAACTGAGTCACCCAGGCGCCCCAACATTTTCAATATTTGAAGAGCAGTATCATATTCTACCTACATCCTCTTTACTTTAAACTTCAACTTTTTCAGCTTCCTCATCATCTGGGTCACCCTCTTTTATATAGGCTCAAGCTTTTCAGAATCCTTCGTAAAAGATTCAGAATAGAGGGGCACCTGGGTGGCTCAGTCGGTTAAAGCATCTGCCTTCGACTCAGGTCATGATCCCAGGGTCCTGGGATTGAGCCCCACATTGGGATCCCTGCTCAGCGGGGAGCCTGCTTCTCCCTCTCCCTCTGCCTGCCGCTCCCCCTGCTGTGCTCTCTCTTGCTCTCTCTGTCAAATAAAAAAACCTTAAAAAAAAAGTTTCAGAATAGAACTCAATGCATCTACCAGATGTGAGCTGACCAGTAGAAAACAGAGGAATTATTCACTTCCTTTGTTGTCATTCCAAGACAGTCTTATGCATTAGTTTCTTCAGCAGTCCTCAAGACTAAAGATTCATACCATGGTTATAGGTAGCCAAAAAAATATCTAGTTTTTACTTTGTTTTGTTTTCCACTGCAAGCACCCTTAAACCAGACTTTCCCTACTTTGTATATGTTTAGTAATTTGTTCTTTCTCTTTAATCTAGGTGTAAAATTTCAGATTTCTCCTTATTACTTTTCTTTTTATAGTCTATTACTCCATGCAATGGAAATAAACCTTGAACCCCAATTTTGGTATTCCACCTAATTAACTATCCTTCATTAGCTTCTATCGTCTGCTTATTTAGTTAGCAAGTGTTGTGTGTCCCCACCAAGTCCTTTGCAAGAACTTGACATGATGAAGGCAAAAGACAGAGCCCTTTACTGATCCACTGAAGACTTCTCTGCCAGTGGGCAGGCAGCACATAATCAACACTCTCGGGATGCTTGTCCAACCAGCTCTGGGTCCCAAAGAACTGCTTCTTCTTTCAAGAACTCAGGCCCCAGGAGAGGGCCATAGGAGGCCACAGGTGGCACGCAGGAAGCCCAGAACCCAACTACCACCATATAGAGAGAGACTGGTAGCATGGGCTGACTCACTGTGCAGGGAGGTTAAGTGTGAGGAGGTAGAGGCACTCGTTAATATAACAGATACTTAGAAAAAAGGAAGTCTCTTTCTTTAAAAAGAAAAAAAATTTCCCCTTAAAAAGAAAAAAAAAATCTACTAGTACATTGAGTGTAGGGTGGGGACTTGACTATTGATTGATTGACAAAGTCGTGTAAATTCCATAACTACCCCATTTGCATAGACATTGATTGCAGTGGACTTCAAAAGACTGATTATGCTGCTTCTCAGATTTGAAATGAGTGTCTTATACCTTAGCTCTACAGAAAAACCAAGAAGCAAACATTAAAGAACTTGAATATGCACATGTGAAAATGTATTTATGATTAATGATAATTTATTAAGTGCAATACTGTGCTAAATTAATATATGCAGAGTAAGACTGACTTGTGCTGATGGAATTATCTTGTTTATGATCACCGTTATTGACTTTAAAAGAGCTACACCACTATTTTCTGAACAAGAGGCATAGTCTAACATACACAATGCAAAACATTTAGATATTTACTACATTGTCACTCATTATTAATTCGATGTAGGTTCAGTCATTGTAAATTAAAGGTTCTTACATCTATAAATGTCATTCCATTTATAAAAAAAGAACATGCAGGGGTGTCTGGGTGGCTAAATTGGTTAAGTATCTGACGTCAGCTCAGGTCATGATCTCAGGGTCCTGGGATAGAGCTCAGCAGGAAGTCTGCTTGTCCCTCTGCCCTTTCCCACTTCGTGTGCACACAGCACACATGCCCATGTGCTCCCTCCCTCAAATAAATAAATCTTTTAAAAATTTTTTTTTAATTAAAAAAGTTTAAAAATTAAAAAAGACTATACAGAAAGAATATTTAAATATATATTTATATTTCTGATTAAGAAACATACATAGTAAATTATAATACTTCACTTATTAATAATTACATCACTATCCCTTAAGTACATTACATCTTAACTGACATTCACAGTATATAAACAATCACTGTTTTTAAATTAATTATTAAATATTGGTATCAATGAAAATACTTTTTAAATTTATTACGCTGCCATAAAATAGAAGACAAACAGGATTCATTCTTTTCTTTAGGGAGCTTAACTTTTTTTTCCAATTAAATAACATTCAGGTTTGGCTGACAAATTATTTAGATTTTTCTTCTTTTTGCGGTTTTTTCCCCAATGAGTAATTTAAGAAAATATAAACCTAGGTAGGTTGCAGTTTGAACCACTCTGATAGCTTTTTATTTTCCTTTTGGTGAGGGAAAGAAGATCTACAAATTAGTATGGTTTTGTCTAATTTTTGGTCATGGTTCATGGCAATTCAAGTCCCTACTTAAATCTAAATTAAATTAAATTCAAAATGTAATGCTCCTTTATTGCTTTTATAGATTCATTCTATCTTACTTCAATGCTGTCAACAAATCTATGTGTTGTGGGTGAGCTGAACAAAGTTCCACGCAATTTGGTCAGGCTGACTTGTTGGGGACCATTTAAAAGAGAACTATCTATTCAGTACTTGTGAACTCATTGTTCTTGCAGCGACTAGGATTGTTTCAATAAATCTTATTCAATTCTTAAAGGACCTGAAAATTTTTCACTGGCCCCATTAGCTAATAGCTTTGTCTTTAGGTCAAATCAAGTATGGAAGTCTGGAAACAATGATCCCTTTATTTGCACAGTGTTAAAACTAACATTAGCAGATAATTAGAAAAAAAAAAAAAGCTGTGCTCAATAAAATAAATTTAGTTCGCTATTATCATATATTCTATTTCTTTAGATATAACATATTAAACCGAAGGAAAGACTAAATGTTTCATTCTTGTATCTCAAAATTGATTAATTAAGCTAAATTTAAAGTATTCAATGCCTTTACCTGGCCTTAGCTTCTGAGAGCCTGGGCTGAAAGACAACTTTCTTGACCATCTTCAATGAGACAATCAAAACTGTAGGAGAATCCCGACTGAATGTTACAGTGGGAAACAAGATTTCTGTAGAGCAACAGCTGATCCATTTCCACATGGTATCTTAATATATTGTTTTTGTTTTTGTTAAACCAGTTTTAAAATATCAATTGTCTTCCTTTCTAGTTCTCCAGCTCCACATACCAATTTTCTCCTAGGCCCACATCACTGTGAACAGGGTATAATAAACAACACCAATTCTACAAGATTGCTTTGTTTGGTTTCGTGAGCAATATGAATGATAGTTTAAAAAAATTTCGCTGGAGTAGAAATATGCCCGTTATTTGCACCCTCTAAGTCTGGCATCTTCAACTATTAAAATGGAGCGACTATCATGGGAAATTATTGGCAATGGATTTTTTAAATTAAATGAAGAAAATGATTCATATTTCTAGTTTGGGTTTAGGTTTTCAACAAGGCTATCTTGTTGCTGAGGTTGAAATTCTTGCAGCATGAACCTATTGTAAGTTCTCCTGAGACTTCTTTGGACAAATATTATGCTGTAATTTAAGATGGTCCTAGACGTTTTGATAAACCTTTTCACATAAGCAATTGTGAAAAAGATTTTCTAAATATTTTGATATTTTACTACTGAATCATCATAAGTTTTGTGACCTCTGATCTTTATTCAGTAATGTTTGGGTTTGGCAAAAAGAAGGTGTTTTTAAATTTTAATACTAATATTTGTAGGGATAAAGGTCATTAGCGTCCATAATAACAATAATAATACTTTGTATTTACATGGCATTCTCCCTCAAGAAAGAAAAGAAAATTCTTTCCTCAACAACAACAACAAAAAGGTTGACTGAAAAATTCCGTTTTACAAAACATATAGCAAGTTTAAGATACTTTAAACATAACTGGCTATAATTTTGTAGGGAATCTACTTTTGCTAAATTTAAAAATAGATTCTTGTTTCAAAAAGCATACACAACTACTACATAAATGAAGCCAATTTACCTAAACCTTGAGGTAACTCAGAAGATATTTCTTTGTACATAATTCATAGGTATCTCTTTGTAGGTATTTCTCTGTAGGTAGTTTAAGATAAATATAATAACAGTATGAACATTAAAGACAGTGGTTAAAAAACAGGAGATATTATTTGATCAGATGATTTTACAACAAAAATTGGGGCAGTGGGGCGTGGCAGAGCACAGTATGAAAGGATATGGAATTACTAGTCGGTTATTCCCTTTGGTAAGGAAGGGCATTAGTCTACGTTATGTGTTCATAGAAACCTTCACTCTTGGATGAAATGCTAAATTACCAGGCCAGCTCATAGTTCTCACTAGGATGCTAACATCCGCTAACAAATTTTGTCCCATTTTGGATAGACGGGTCTCATTATGAGCTCTCAAGACTTCAATAATAAAACCGGCCTAGTAAGCCTACAACCTATAGACCCTCAATGCCTCCAAGCCTGGCACAGGTACTCATCAAGGAAATACAGTAATGGAAAGGAGAGCCAAAGGGCTAGAGGACAGCAAAAGAAATTGCAAAGCAGTGCTGACACCATGAGCTGGAAAAGATTTTGAGGTATTAAAACAGCAATATTCCAACAGGGGAAGGGTCCCATTTTGAGCTAACTTTGGATTTAAGTCATTCCACAAAAAACATATCTGAGAGAAAAATAGGCTACAAGGTTTAAGCTGTTCTAAAATAAATATGAAGTTAGACTTATAGAGCTAACTTTTAAGCTGCTCTACTAATAGCAAAAGTGGCTGAGATTGACATCTGCAGAAATTTTAAACCCAAATCATATGACAAAACAGACAAATCTTAGAAATAGATGTGCGAGTGCACCTGCTTTCCTCACAGCAGTGCATAAAAATATTCCAAAGCCAGACTGTAGAACTGATGCTTTAGGAGTCGTTATTGGACTATAAAATGATATCCATGTGCTAGCTAATGTGTCAGTGTTTTCATCTGAAAGATTAGTAACAGCTTTGGTAATAAACCCTGGTTTCTACTGTCCAATATTAGTGGCAAGCAGCTACATGTAAGGCAAAGGAAAGAAGCTGATAGACTTCTTGCCTCTGCAAAGTCTCCAGAGCTGGGCTGTCATAAGGGTACACAGGGATACAGAAATGTTTTTAAGAGTTCAAGATCTTTAATGTCTATTAATTTTCCCACTAAAGTAATACACCTTGTTTTAAGAAACACAGGCTCTTCTTGTTCTTTAGAGCCAGTATGTCTAGGAGTGAAGGAGTGGTTAGAAACGGAGAGAAAGCTGAGAGACCCTCATGAGCAAAGGCACCAAATCACTGGGCCAACTTCAGCAATGACATAAACCTTGGCCCTGCCTGTCTAACGCCATCCCTCCTCAGCCAGAAGGAGCCAAGAAGGAGCCACAGTGGGCTGTGACATGCTGGGGGAAGATAGGACAAGAGGAACTCCTGGCTGCAAGCACATACACCACTCCTGGTTAACATGAAATAAGACAAAATAATCTGTGATTCTCTTAATCAAAGATCACATTTTAGATAAAAATTGAGCTCAAATGAAATTAAAGATAGCTCTCATACAGAGATAATTAGTATTTGCTAATTGTACTGTGAGGATAATAAACTCAACCCATCGTCCAAGTAGATTTGATGCCTGGTAAAAACTATTCTTAGTCCCCTATTGTACTCATCAAAAAATAATTTTAAAAATCAAACTACTCTTTGTTGGATGTTTATATTACCTGTGATGTAAATATAATAGGTGATCTATTAAAATAATGACTTCAAGAACTATTAAAGTCAAAGATGTTAGGTAATTTGCCCAAGATCACCCTACTTACAAAAGGAAGAATCGGGAGTCAAACCCAGGTCTTGCTTTTTCTACTACCCAGACCTCTCAACTGACAAATCACAGGTTTCATCTTCATTCTATAACCTAGCTTCTCAGAACCTTATAAGGCTTCTCTTTCCTTTCTGGTTTCCTTTCTGGTTGGTTGGTCTCTGACTGTAAAAGTTATACATGCTCATTATTTTCAAAAATTTTTAAATATGAGAATAGAAACTAGAAAATAAAAATCACCTATAATTCTACCTGCCAGACAATGACTGTGTGTATGTTTGTATGTATCTATATTTCCCATGTATCACCTATACAGACTTGTTTATAACTTGCCTTCTTCATTTAATATGTTGAAGACATCTTTTCATATTAATAAATATATTCCTACCTCATTGTTTGTAATAGTAGAATAGTGGTATCCTGAATATATACACATACCTATATTTTACAACTGAGGAAATGACTATAAAAAATTGCAAAAATAATTGTAGGATTTAAAAATAATAAGTAATTGTATATATAAAGATTAACTACTTGACTAATAACTGATATTCAAATTATTTCCAGTTTTTATCAGTAATTCCACAATAAAATTTTTTGTTTACAAAGTTATGGGATGATTTGCTAGGATAAATTTTGACAATTAGAATTGCTAAGACAAGTAACTATTTCAAATTTTCATACATATTACAATGTATGTATGTACTATGACAATTTACATTCTACTTAGTGGATTAGAACCTGTTTTGTCACCAATGCATATCATTTGTTTTCTTCCCTGGTAATATGTGAGGTAAGAGTGGTATCTCTCAGTCATTTCTGATAGTATTTCTTTGATTAGCATTAGAACAGAAAATCTTTTCATGTATTTACTGGTCATTTTAATTTCTTCTTTTGCCATCCACCCACTAACAAAAGCAAATAAACAAATAAAAATTCCTTTTCCCATTTTTCTATTGGAATTGTTCATCTTTTTCTTTTTGATTTACAAGACCTGCTTACATATTGGAGCTATTAATCCTTAGTAGGGCACAGTAACTGTAAATTCTTTTCCAGTTTGTCATTTGTCTTTCAAGTTTGTTTATAGTATATAGTATTATTATTTATTTTTAATATAGTAAAATACAAATACCACTTGACATTTAAAGTTATTAGAAGACCTCCACTCCTAGCTAAGAGAAAGTAACAGAGAAGAGATTTATCTTGCCACCTGAAACAACTAAAAAACTTAACAAAAATATGAAAGAATGATTTTTCAAGACATTGGACACAGGCAACAAAAGACAGTGATCCCTGAAACATAGGAAACAAACACAGTAAGTCCTAGGACTGTCCCAGCTTATTGCCTAGTGAGAGTTTTCAGGCCATCGTGCAGGGAGGCATACCCAGGCTAAGCCCACCAGGCTTCCTGAGTGGAGTGGATGGAACTGAGAATCCAAGGAGGCCAAGACTGTTGACTTTGCAGGACAAAGAATCAGAGGAGAGAACAGCACAGAAAAAAGAAGTCCCTCGTATCTTCAGCTGAGTATGGATTAGCTCATATGTTTGAGGGAAAAACTCAGTTCAAGGAAAGAACCATCCAAAAGAATTAGAGGAAACTGATACTTGCATAGGGCTGAGGGTAATTCAGGGTCCTACTAGCCATAATTCATGGGACATTAGATAAAATCCTCTGAAGAGATTTACCTCATTAATGAGCAAAATTAGCCCTAGACAAGACTGTTTGGTCCCATCTAACAAAGCTTAACTTTAAAATTTGAAAAGGATCAAACTGTTTCCAGATAACCTAACAGTATCCCAGAACAAGGTTCAAGAATATTTATAAGAATATAAAAACACCCAGCACACAAGATAAAGTCCACCAATGGCTGGCATCTAATTTAAAAAAAAAAAAAAAAGCATGCAAAGAAGCAGAAAAATACAAGTCAAAATGAAGCATAAAAATCTATCAATTGAAAGTGACCCAGAAATGACACCACGGAAGAATTAGTAAGCCATCATGTAAAGACACTTGGGCTGGACAACTGAATGACACAACAGAGAGGGAGACATTGCAGCCTCTTAGACCCTTCAGCTCCAGCCAACCCACCAGAAAAAAGCTGCCTCATAAATGAGTCCAGATGAAACCCATGGAAGAACTACCTCACCAAACTACAAACTCTTAAGAGAGATACAATAACACTGTTGGTTTAAGCCACTAAGTTTTGGGATGGTTTGTTACCAATAGAGATCAGGAACATATTTTTTTGTTGTTGTTATTAGTGTCATGTTTAGAAAGCCCCTGAGACTTCATATTCTAAAAACATAAACCAATAGTTTTCTTTTAGTGCTTTTATATTTGAATTTGTACATTTAGCACATGTTTTGGCATAGGATACGAAGATGGTACCCAATCTTGTTTTTTCAAATAGTTATCTGTTTATCCTAATAACATTTAATAAATAACCATTCTTTCCCTCCATTGGTTTGAATGCTACTATACCATATACTAAATTTTGAGGACAATGTAAAGGGACAAATCCAAAAGAACAATGTCCAAACTCACTTTCCAATACAAAAGCTATTAAACAAAATTAGTAATGTTTCTATAAAAAAATTCCTTATTTCCATTCTAAGTATGTGTATGCAAACTTTATTATAAATATAATTATTTTTTCATTTCAAGACGAAAATCAGAAACATGTGTTTTCCAACATTTTGTTATAGAAATAGTCTTATTATTCAGAAAGCTTTTTAGTATTATATTCACTATAATATGATTTTACTGGTACTAATTAACCCTAATCTTATAATGTGGTTTTTACAGCTCCCTGACTATGTATTAACCAAATGACCTTAAGTCAGTATTAATCCAACTGAAAACACTTCTTGAAAAGCCTTCCCTGCAACCTACAAATATGAGATAAAATTCAAGTCAATTTTTTCCACACTACAAAAATATGGTAAAAACAGATCTTGTTTAATTTTAGGTAGGACTTTGTCAACATGCAGGTCTCTTGAGAATTTCTTAGTCCCTTAGTGTGAAATCTGCAAGAAGACATTTTATGGAAATTAATGTAATAGCAAGATTAAATCCTATGTCCCTACCCACAAAGCATGCTAACAATATTAAAGGAGAAATCCAGTTCTTAACTTCAAGTAAAAAAGTATACATTCAAATGGTCACTCCTGAGTTGCTTCCTTTTAGCTCTACTCTATTGTCAAATTTTCCTGTATGAGTGTCATGGAAGCCACTGAATTGAGGGAGGGAAAAAAGGTTTAAAAAGGCAGACATAGCAAAAAAGCTGACTTCTGAATGGGGTCCCTAGAAAGAACCGCCTGCCTATACATTACTCCCTCCCCCAAAAACATCCCAAATTACTAGGATTGCTCCCCTTAATTTGATCATGTCGCCTAAAATCACCTCAATTAGAGATTCATTTCAGTCAGTAAGTTTTCTCTTTCTAAAATATACAGAAATCTCTAAGATGTTAAGAGCTTATCAAACATCATCACATTTGTGTTAATTTGTTCTTTCAGTGGATTTTTCTAATAAGTTGTAGAAACCACCCGCATTGAAGGAATGGGATTTTCTTAGTTACATTAAAAAGCACCTTCATTCTCCCTGTTATTAGCTTTGAAATCTAAAATCATTTTTTAACTAAACTTTCAATCTTGAGATGATTATACACACACGTCAGATACATGTGTATTATAAAAAATAATATAAGTATGTCCTTTACTCAATTCTTCTCAACGGTTACTTCTTACAAAAATATAGTGCAAAAGTAGGGGCACCTGGGGGGCTCAGTCGGTTGAGCATCCAACTCTTGATTTCAGCTCAGTTCATGATCTCAGGGTGGTGAGATCAAGCCCCGAGTTGGGCATGGAGCCTACTTAAGATTCTCTCTGTCCCTGCCCCTGCCCCTCGCTCATGCTCTCTTTCTAAAAATATATATATTTTTAGAAATATAGATATCTATATAGATATGTATATCTGTATATAGATATGTACATATGTATATATGTATATAGGTATACACAGATATAGATATAGATAGATATCTATATAGATATCGGTACTGATAGAGATACAGAGATAGAGAGAGTACAAAATTAAAATAAGGATATGAACACTGATACAGGGAAGACACAGAACATTTCCATCATCACAAAGATCCCTTGTGTTGCCCTTTCATAGCCACACTCACTTCCCTCCCATCTTCACCCTCTCCTTAACCCTGGCAACCACTAATCTGTTTTCCAATCTATAATTTTTATCACTGAAAGAATGTTATATAAATGGAATCATACATTATGTAACCTTGGGGGACTGGTTTCATCCACTCAGCATAGTTCTCTAGTGATTAATTGAGGTTGTTGTACCTATCAGTACTTTTCCTTTTTATTCCTCTATAGTATTCCATAGGATTCCATAGTAAGGCTGTACCACAGTTGTTGTTGTTGTTTTTAACTACTTGCCCATTAAAGTGTTATTTCCAGTTTTTTGTTATTACAAATAAAACTGTTATAAAAATTTGTGTACAGGTTTTGGATGAACGTACGTTTTCATTTCTCTAGGATAAACACCTAGGAGTATAATTGCTGGATCGAATGGTAGTTGAAGGTTTAGTTTTTGAGAAACCACCAATTTTTTCCAGAGTGGTTAGGTCATTTGACATTTCAACCAGCAGTTGTAGGAGTGTGATTTCTGTTTCTCTGTATCCTTGCCAGCTTTGGTACTGAATCTGGTTTTTTGTTTGTTTGTTTAAAATTTTTTTTTTAGCCATTTTGATAGGTGTGTACTGATATCTCATTGTGGTTTTAATTCACATCTTTATATCATCAGCAATTCTTCATGTCTTTTGCCTATTTTCGACTGGGCTGTTTAAGTTTCAAGAATTCTTTATTTTTTAAAGATTTTACTTATTTATTTGAGAGAGAGAGAGCAAGCACAAGCAGGGAGAGCGGCGGGCAGAGGGAGAAGCAGACTCCCCGCCGAGCAGGGAGCCCAATGCAGGGCTCGATCCCAGGACCCTGAGATCATGACCTGAGCCGAAGGCAGCCGCTTAACCTCCTGAGCCACCCAGGTGCCCCACAAGAGCTCTTTATATGTTCTCAATAATAGTCCTTACTTGGATATGTGGTTTGTAAATAATTTCCCCCACTCTGACTTTTCTTTTCATCCTCTTAACTGGGTCTTCTTCAGAGCAAAGTTTTTAAGTTTGAGGAAGTCCAAGTTATCGATATTTCTTTTTATGGATAATGATTTTGGTCTCACATCAAAGAATTCTTTTTATAGTCCTAGATTCCAAAAGTTCTTTCTTATTTTCTTCCTAAGAGCTTTATAGCTTTATATTGTATTTTTAAGCCCATGATCCACTTTGAGTTAATTTCTGTATAAGGTGTTAAGACTTAGGTCAGGGTTCATTTCTTGCTTCTGGATGTCTAATTTCTCCAGCTACAGTTGTTGAAATGGATATCTTCTTCAACTGATTTGTTCTTGTACTTTTGTCAAAAATCAGTTGGACATATTTATGTGGGTCTATTTTTGGAGTCTCTATTCTATTTCATTGAGATCAATGTGTCTATCCCTCCACTAATAGCACATGATCCTTATTCTTGTGACTACATAATCTGAAAATCAGGTACACTGATTCCTCCCATTCTGGTTCCTTTGCCTTTTCATAAAAATTTTACGACAATATTATCTATATCTACAATAAATCTTGCTGAGATTTTGATAGGAATTGTGTAAGTCTATCTATCTACTTAGGGAAAATTAATATCATCGCTACGTCAAACCTTCTGATTTGTGAATACAGCCTATCTCTCCATTTATTTTTCTGTGATTTCTTTTATCAGCATTTTATAGTTCTCAGCATACAAGTTCTATTAACATTTTATTAGATTTATACCTAAATATTTTCCAGTTCTTTGGAGCAACTGTGATATTTTTAATGTCACTGTCCACATGTTCATTGCTAGCATACAGAAAAACAATTGATTTTTGTATGTTTTCTTGTATCCAGTGACCTTGATAAACTAACTTATTAGTTCTAGGTTTGTTGTGTTTTTTTAAAATAAATTTCTTAGAATTTTCTACATAAAAAATCATGTCATGTCATCTGCAAATAGAGTTTTATTTCTTCCTTTTCAATCTGTATGCCTTATATTTTCTCTTCTTGCCTTATTGCACTGGCTGGAACTTCTATCACTATTTGAATAAGAATGGTGAGAGGAGACAATCTTGTCTCATTCCCAGTTTTAGGGGGAAAGCATTCGATCTTTCACCATTAAATAGAATACTAACTATACATTTTATCAAGTAAAGGAAGTTTCCTCCTGTTCCTTTTTGTCAGTTTGTATCATGAACAAATGCTTTTTCTGTGTTGAATAATATGATGTCATTTTTCTTCCTTAACCAGTTAATATAGTGAATTATATTGATTTATTTTTCAAATAGTTGAACTACTCTTGCATCTGTAGGACCAACCACATTTGGTCATGGTGTACAACTTTTTATACTGCTGAATTCTATTTGTTAATATTAGTTCAGGATTTTTACATCTATATTCATAAGGGATATTTTGTTTGATTTTGGTAACAGTATAATACTAACTTCATAAAATGAACTAGGAAGTGCTCCCCCTTACATTTTCTGAAAGAGCTTGTATAGAACTGGCACTAATTCCTCCTCATATGTTTAGTAGAACTCTTTTTTCAATCCCTTTTTCTTATACCCCAGTTCTTTCCCTCATTACCTAGGTGACCTAGACCTTTCACTGAGCTTCCTTCAGGTTACTCAACAGGAAAATGGAGATAGTAAAATTGACCCCACACAGTACCTCTGAGTTAAAGTCAGAGTGCTTAGAAACAGTATCGGCACATAGTAGCAGGTGTAGTTATGACTATGATTACTCCCTATAGCTAATCAGTCATCAAGACCTTTAATATTTCCTTTAAATAAATCATCCCCAGAGTGAGGTCTAGGATGAATTAAGAGAGGCACGTAGGGCAAAAAATTTAAGGAGGCACTCATGCTAGGTGAGTATGCCTGTCTTGCCTCACGCTAATCCCAGCCCTGCTCTTCCCCATTACTTCTTTTTACTCCTGCAATCAGCATAATTCACCCCTTTATTCCTATATACTTGGGCATTTTAACAGCCTTCTTATGGTCAATCTAATTGTAATCTTTCCCTGTTCTAACCTATCAAGACATCTCCAAACCTTCTTAAAAATAAAGCTCTGTGGGGGTGCCTGCGTGGCTCAGTCGGTTAAGTGTCGGACTCTTAATCTCAGCTCAGGTCTTGATCTCAGGTTAGTAAATTCAAGCCCTGTGTTGGGCTCTGGGCTGGGTGTGGAGCTTACTTTAAATAAACAAACAAACAAACAAATAAATAAATGAACCTGTTCAAAAACTGCCAAGAGTGCCTTACTGATTACACAATTTAGTTCAAATCCTTTAGGAAAAGACACAGGAATACAATACTGCCTTATTGCTCACTGGATGCAAGCAATAGAAACTGACTCTGGAGCAAAACAAAGCAAAAAGCGATTTATTGAAAGGATGGGTGCTAGTTACCAGAATTTAAGGAAAAACTTCATGCCTGGGAAAAAGATAGGAAGCATGTTAGCTCTGAGGATGTAGATGAAAAGAACTAATAGACTCCTCAGGGCACCATAGTCAGAATAAGTCAACTCCATCCGTTTTCCATCCTTGGGCCTCTGTTAGGTTAGTCATATGCTTACCCTAGGCCAGGGGAGGGCAGGACACTTTGATTCATTGTCTTAACAAAACAATTCCCAGTTGGGGAACATAAAAAGGAAGATTCCTAAGGGCTAGGCTTTGACAGTGATATTCACCACTGTATCTCCAGCATATAGAACAGTATCTGGGGGCGTCTGGGTGGCTCAGTCGGTTAAGTGTCTATCTTTGGCTCAGGTCATGATTCCAGGGTCCTGGAACCGAGCCCCCATGTCGGGCTCCCTGGTCAGCAGGGAGCCTGCTTCTCCCTCTCCCTCTGCCCCTACCCCTCTGCTTATGCTCTCTCTCTCTTTGTGAAATAAATAAACAAATAAAATCTTAAAAAAAATATCAGTTTCTGAAATATAGTATGAGCTCAGTAAATATTCACCAAATGAATCAGTTGAGGGAAAATAAAATTACCTAATCAGAGAAGTGAAAAATGAATGCTGAACAGGGAGAAAGAACAGATGTCAATACAAAAGCTCTCCACAATCTAGTCATAGATTACATGGATCTGTTCTG
This sequence comes from Neomonachus schauinslandi, assembly GCF_002201575.2. Taxonomy (NCBI): domain Eukaryota; kingdom Metazoa; phylum Chordata; class Mammalia; order Carnivora; family Phocidae; genus Neomonachus; species Neomonachus schauinslandi. The sequence continues at coordinate 59,471,607 of NC_058409.1, read as the reverse complement.
TTCATTAAGGGATGGATCTCCTAAGTCCCATTAATAACAATTTCCATTATTACATAGCACTTTTCAAAATACGGAGTGATTCTACACACTCAAGTTTATACTGTCCTTGGACTTTTCATTTACCTAAAATTTCATCCATTCTTCAGTCGTTAGTGTAGTCTCAATTCTGTTACGAAGAGTTCCTAAATAATTTCAGACCATGTTTCTCTCTCCCTTCCTTGAAAATTTGTGTCACTGCTGTGGGTTGCTATGTGACTTTGGATGTGCTAACCTTGTCTCAAAACCTAATATTTGCTTGAGTGGTGGGTCTTGTAAATCAGGGTCTTATAATTCTTTCCCCTAACTTTCCCCTAACTAGTTGGGCAATACTCTACACCTACTATATACTCAATATAAATTGAAATGAAAGGATTAAGGCCAATATTTTGGAAAGATTTATTTTTCTCATTGCAACTAAAACACTTACTAACGTACAGATGAATGTACAATTTAGCCATAAAATATCGTTCCTTATAAAATTAGTGTGAATTTTAATTTTGGAATTATGCTGATAAAAATTTTATCAAATCTATGCTGAAATGATTACAATGCACTTATGAAAAAATATTATACATTGTGGTAGCTCCTCCTTCCTCTTTCTCCTCTTCCCTGTCACAATAAACCAAGCCTTCTGAGTGTATACAGGCCCCTGTGTGGTTTCCTGCCTTTGAAGCTGGGTGGCCTGAGACTCATTTCTGACCAAGAGAATGTGAAAGAAGTTATGTGGCATAATTTCTAAGGTTAAGTTAGTAAGAATCCCTTCTGGTGCCATGCGGGTCTCTTGGACTCTCTGTTCTGGGAAAGAAGGCCACCAGCTAAGAAGTCTAACTACCCTAAAACATCCATGCTAGAGGAAGCCCAAGCTAGCCATGTAGGGAGGACATGTAGAAAGAAAGAGATGTCCTGCCAGCAGCAAGAATTCCAGCCATCTGAATTAAGGTGTCAAACATGTGAGTGAAAAAGCCATCTTGGATGTGTAGTCCAGTTGAGACATCAAATGACTCTAGACTCAGACTGTTACTTAAAATCACTACATTTTGCAGTGGCTTTTTAGGCAGCAATATAGAGTCAGAACACATACTTAAAACATAATCACTCAGGCACATGCAAAACAGGATTATAATATACATATGTTTTGTATTTCAGTTATATCCCTAAAACTATTACTATTTTATTTGTCTATTGCTACTTTTCATGGCTTTATTAATTCTATTGCCACTTTTAATTTTATTACATTATTTCATATTACAAATTATAACTGGCTTTAAATAACAGTAACATAATAACAGAAAATATTTTCTTTGTAGAATGCACTCAACTGTTTATTAAAATATGTAGCTTTTAAACATTTTTTGGAAGTAGGAATAACATCTTAATTATTTTTTTTTTTATTCTTATGTTAATCCCCATACATTACATCATTAGTTTTAGATGAAGTGTTCCATGATTCATTGTTTGTGCATAACACCCAGTGCTCCATGCAGAACGTGCCCTCCTCAGTACCCACCACCAGGCTAACCCATCCTCCCACCCCCCTCCCCTCTAGAACCCTGTTTGTTTTTCAGAGTCCATCGTCTCTCATGGTTCGTCTACCCCTCCGATTTCCCCCACTTCATTCTTCCCCTCCCGCTACCTTCTTCTTCTTCTTCTTCTTTTTTTTTTTTTCTTAACATATATTGCGTTATTTGTTTCAGAGGTACAGATCTGAGATTCAACAGTCTTGCAAAATTCACAGCGCTTACCAGAGCACATACCCTCCCCAGTGTCTATCACCCAGTCACCCCATCCTTCCCACCCCACCCCCCACTCCAGCAACCCTCAGTTTGTTTCCTGAGATTAAGAATTCCTCATATCAGTGAGATCATATGATACTTGTCTTTCTCTGATTGACTTATTTCACTCAACATAATACCCTCCAGTTCCATCCACGTCGTTGCAAATGGCAAGATCTCGTTCCTTTTGATGGCTGCATAATATTCCATTGTATATATATACCAGATCTTCTTTATCCATTCATCTGTTGATGGACATCTTGGCTCTTTCCACAGTTTGGCTATTGTGGACATTGCTGCTATAAACATCGGGGTGCACGTACCCCTTCGGATCCCTACTTTTGTATCTTTGGGGTAAATACCCAGTAGTGCAATTGCTGGATCATATGGTAGCTCTATTTTCAACTTTTTGAGGAACCTCCATACAGTTTTCCAGAGTGGCTGCACCAGCTTGCATTCCCACCAACAGTGTAGGAGGGTTCCCCTTTCTCCGCATCCCCGCCAACATCTGTCATTTCCTGACTTGTTAATTTTAGCCATTCTGACATTATTTTTTCTTTTTAGTAAGTAGTACATAGTAGTTATTCAATAAAAGTTGATAATTGAATTGATGAGTGATGGGAAATGATCATTTGGTGAAAAACTCATTCAAACATCTTGTAATGAATCCACCGCTGACCCAGTTAAATTTTTTTTAAATGAAGACTTTTTATGTGACATCCACAGTCACATCTGTTTAAAATTTGTAAGCTTTTATTCTAATTCAATAGTACCAATTTTAATTCATTATTACTCCAAAATGCATATTGTAATCAACCAACAATCAAGTCACAAATAAAAATAAAATATTTTGACATCTTAAATGCATTTGAGGGCCAAATATGAAATAATTAGAAATAAATACAATAGTCCTTTAATATAGCTTTTGAATAATACAAAACATTTTCTAAAAGAATTTTTAACATATTTTTGCAAATACCCATTGTTACTTTACAAGCTTAATAGAGCAAGAGTTTTTTAGAAATTTAGTGAGTATCTACTGTAATTCTATATTCTATGTGTGCCATTAATAATTTTTAAATTTTCTGCTATAACTGTTTATATACCTAGTTTACAAAATCAGTTTTTTTTTTTTAAAGATTTTATTTATTTATTGGAGAGCGAGCAAGAGAGAAACAGCATGAGAGAGGAGAGGGTCAGAGGGAGAAGCAGGCGCCCCGCTGAGCCGGGAGCCCGATGTGGGACTCGATCCCAGGACCCTGGGATCATGACCTGAGCTGAAGGCAGTCGCTTAACCAACTGAGCCACCCAGGAGCCCACAAAATCAGTTTTGAAGAAAACCTTGATTGTGACTATATGGAAAAATTATAAATATATCTGTTTACTAAAACCTCAGTCTTCCATACTTATTTATTTGCCTTCTATTTCATGAAAGTAAATGGATTTCTAATCATTTCAGTAGTTTGGTTAAAAAAATAATGAAAAGTTACTCGGGCGCCTGGGTGGCTCAGTTGGTTAAGCGAGTGCCTTCGGCTCAGGTCATGATCCTGGAGTCCCGGGATCGAGTCCCGCATCGGGCTCCCTGCTCGGCAGGGAGTCTGCTTCTCCCTCTGACCCTCCTCCCTCTCATGCTCTCTGTCTCTCATTCTCTCTGTCTCAAATAAATAAATAAAATCTTTAAAAAAAAAAATAATGAAAAGTTACTAACAGCTGGATAAAAGGCTGAAACTTTGTCTCAATGCATTCACAGTGTCCTTCTTTTTTTTTTTCTTTAAAGATTTTATTTATTTATTTGAGACAGAGAGAATGAGAGACAGAGAGCATGAGAGGGAGGAGGGTCAGAGGGAGAAGCAGACTCCCTGCCGAGCAGGGAGCCCGATGCGGGACTCGATCCCGGGACTCCAGGATCATGACCTGAGCCGAAGGCACTCGCTTAACCAACTGAGCCACCCAGGCGCCCCACAGTGTCCTTCTAAAAGAGAAAAATCTAGACGTCCATCAGCCAGAAAATATATTATATAAGGGTTCTAGAATAAATGAAGGGTGTTCAAAGACTCTCAAGAGGTCTTCAAAATGAAGCTGCCCGTGACGTTAATCACATAATTGAAGGAGAAAAACTCAGCCTGGCTAAGTGCCTATTTACTGAGCTATTTCTGGGTTCAACAAATGAGAAGATCTAAGAGAACAGGTATTTAGGTGTTCCCAAATTACACTTCTCATATTTTTACTACCTTCTTCAAAATTTCTCACAAAGTCACTTCACTGAATTCCAGGAGACATGGATTGCTATGGTCAAGGGGCCTAGGAAAAAAAAAGTCTGATTTTACCCTTTTATTTTCATAAGACAGAAGTTTAATGATTAGGACTGGAAGCCTATCCAAAAAAACCAAATGACTGGCTTAGTTCAGATAGAACCATACCGCATCAAACCAAACTGCAAAACAAAGGAAGCGACCCCATGAATTTGAATTGAATTGCAAGGGTGCAGTCAGAAATAACTGGAGATTCATACAGGACAATTATAAGGAAAAGCAGAAAGGTGGGCCAATCGAGATGCAAAATTCAGTGTCAGGTTAGAAGAAGTAGGTCAGGAACAGTGAATTCAGATCCCAAAGGGGGTAAGTGAGGCGCTGAGGTTTGGAGGCACAGCCTGACGGGGCTCCCTGGTAGAGAGGAGAAGGCTATAATGGTCTCAGCAATACATCAGATTGCACCCGATACTAGCTCCACCTCACGGTAATGCATATGGGAACTCTTAAACACCTAGCCCCAAGGGTCCCAGTATAGCCTTTACACACCTTCCAGAGCCTGATGTTCCCCCAGCAGTGCTCAGAGAAGACAAATGAATGATTACTCCTTACTTATAACTTCTTACATAGGAGATGATCAAGTAACTTCAAAGAGGTAAAATAATCATTTTATCTTCTAAGGTTTCTGGTGTCCTCTTCTTTGGATATAAAAATGTACACTAAACTGTCACTGAACATTAAGGTAAAAACTAAAAGGAGGGGAATTATCAATCCAAGAAAGCACAGTGGATAGCGGCTAGACAGAAATGTATATCCTTTGAATAATATAAATCATAAAACGTCAGTATTAAAGACCCTGCAACCAACTGAGATACTTGGAAACATTATGATGGAAGAAAAATGATTGTATTACACTCAAGTTAGAAATTCAGTATTTTTCCATTCGTAAAAACTATGATCCCAATGCACCAAGACCTCACTCCATAATAATAATTATCAAAGGAGAGTTTTCACTGCTTACTTGTATTACAGTCAGTGAAAGATCAGAACCTATAAGAACCTGCCAACAAAATACTCCAGACAAGTACAAAAATCTATGAAGTATAAGGAGTATAGGCTCCACACTATAAAGAAAAGAAAATCTTACAGCTTTTTCTAAAGCATCAATCAAATCGGAACAAAGTGCCACAGAGACAATTTTGCTTTATGAAGTGCTGGCTTCCTTCAAGGTCATTCATGACGGTGATGCAAAGATGTCTGCAATACTGTGCTTTCAGTCTCAACACTAGAGAACTGCCTAGGGTTCTTACTTAATGAGTTTACTAGCTGAGCTTCATCTTAATAGAAGCAGTTGAGTTCTAAAAAAAAATTTTTTAAATCTCAGCTCAGTGCAGTCTCTCTCACAACTACAAAAAATAATAAACAATACACTTATTACAAGGTAATAAATACTAAGTTAAAATAAATGTGACATCCAAAGGGCCACTAAATATTGGCATGTCAGTTTCTCTCATTGTGCTCTCATTATTCATCATTCTGCTTAAAATCTACAAAATATTTACCTTTTAACACTGAACTTTATATTTGTTGCTCTCCTTTCTCCTGAAGACACCATTCATTAACTAAACCTCACATCTTTGAAAGACAATCCAAGTTACAAAGGATATAAGAAGCCTAAACCAATAGATCGTGAAGCAAGATTAGAATTAGGGAGCAGATAAATCTGAAAATGTGGACTTAGCCACAAATTTTTTTAACTATTAGAAAGTACCTGTACCTTCACATTTAAAAAGGAAGGAGACTATTAAGTACTCTCCATACATTTAATATGTTATTCTATTACTATCCTATTGAAGGGGTCCAATTTATTCTATTATTCTATCAATGTGTTTTACTTGATCATGCTGTCTGGCCTTGCAGTGTGGGAGTCATCATTGATGACCACGCATATATTTACTAAGCCCTCTGGTTATACATAAGTAGTTCCATGGTAAACTAGCTTCTCTGAGAATATTATTATAATCAGAGGCCCTCAAAAGGTTCACCACATTTTGCTTTTCCTCTTTTCCTCCTATCACACTCAAAGTATAAGAGTATATGGCCAAGAAAAGCAGGTAAATTCAGAGAGGTTATCAAGGATGACCCCATCCAGGGTCATAGGAGGAGCCAAGAACTTCTATCTCTTTAGGTCTATGTCTACAAAAAAAATCCAAATAACACTGTCGAAAAGAATTTCACAATTTAAACGTGTCATAAAAAACTAAATAATAATACTCATTACAAATAATAATATTCAATGTCAACAATGAAGAAAACCTAGAAAAGCTAAAACAGACCATAAAATGGCAGCAAAACTATTTTTGTTTTCCAAACTCTCCTGAGAATTATGTCACTACTTCCTAGGAGTGCTTTATTTCTTTTGGTACCCTTTAACGCAATACCTGATGCTCAACAGATACTCAAAAGTATTCAGTGAGTGAAAAAAAAGTGAAATAAATTAAAATATAGGCACTAACTCCCTGAGGTTACTGAAGTACCATTTAGTATGTGGAGATAATATTTCACAAATCAATTAAAAGGATAATTAGCATATATGGATTAGTCAACATTCAAAAACATTTTCGTTTTGGTAAAAAAATTATTTCCCTGAAAATTTTTAATTTATTTACTCCAAATTTACTTTTATTACACTAAGCAATAAACTATATGATAACATAAAGAGATATCTGTAACTAGACATTCTTTTTTAAGATAATTATAGATTAACAAATTCTAAATCTACTAAACTTAACATATAATATAGTATAAAACCTTCAAAATGCAAACTAAATACAAGCTGAATAACTTCCTTAATTACCTCACCCACACTGAAAACATGTAACCTTATTATTTAATGTGGTTGTTGGATATCCACTCACAATGTCCTTTAATTTCTCTCACCTGCATGTTTTCAGGAACTGAAAAAACCCTAGTCCAACCTCTCTATGTTCTCCTATGCAAGTTCTTTATATCTTGCCCTCATGGTATTTCCAAATGTCTGCCTTAAACAAAGAGTCCTTGCTGGCATTGGCTTGTTGCTAGTCAGTATTTAGCTCTCTCTTTCTGTAGCTAAGAGAGAGCAACCATCTGCTTCCCACAGCTTTTCATTCCTATGATAGCTTTCTGCTCTTTCCTCTTCCAACTCAGGAACAGAAAGCAAGAGATAAAACAAAGCATCTTAGGTCCACAACAAGATGCACAACACCCAGGAGAGTTTCCTCCCAATCAGGAAAATGCTTCCTTAGCAACCAAGTTACTAAGGCCAATTAACCTCCTTTCTCTATCAATATTCATTCAATTTACATTAAAGCCCTTTTTGGTTAAGCCCTTCAGTTTTACAATGAGCTTTCTGGCAGAGAAAAAGGTGCTTCTGTCTTAAAGGAGCCAGGCCTTTTCTCCTGAATGTCTGGAAGGGTGACCTGAACGTAACACAAGCGTTAGGGGATTTCTTAATGTGATGTAAGGGGATGAAAACATAGAAAAGGCACAGAAATTAAGTACACTCAATCAACATATACCTAAAAATTTCAGAGCAAGCAGAGACTGGACACCGTGGAAAATAAGAGACGGAAAAGATGCTTTGTAGCTGCCATTGCTTCATATTTGCCTTAGCTGATTTATATCCCTTCCCATGACCAACAGAGCCCAGGTTACCCCTAAATAATCACAATATCAGTAGAATCCCAGAGAAAAGATGCATGGAAGAGAGGAGCACAGACAGCATAAAAACCGAGAAATTTCCTTTCAGGCAAGAAAGTTAAAAATTGGAACTAGCGAAGAAATAGCACTTCAAAGTCATGAACTATTTCAGCAGTAGTAAGAACTATAACACACTGAAAGAAAAGGAGGTGGTTTTATAAACAACATACAATTGTACAATGATAATTCTCCCCTCTCCAAGATTTCACGCAGTCAGATGGAAGTTACATTTTTTTCTAAGTCTCACAATTACATTATTATACTGTATTCCAGTTAAGGTAAAGAAAACTTGACAGATATTATACAATAGGTAATTAGTTGTCTTCTGATGTTCATTTTCCAGGTCTTAATGAAGCAAAATCCTTTGTTGAATAATTTTAAAGTTTCTTTAAATTCTACATATAATGCAAAATGGAACAACCTGTATATAGCAATTTCTAACGGGCACTGTTATAAATCATCCTTTGGCAGTTTTGGTAGCAGCTCTCCAATATCAACATGCAACACCACTGTATCTCAAAACAATCCTTGCTGCTAACAGTCACAACACAGAATTTCAGAACCAGTTTTGTTTTCCACTACTGTCAATTAACCATTGTAGGACTCGATCCCCCTTGCACACATTTACTCTGAAACCGTAAAGCTGCCTTAAGTGGCACTAATAAAAATTAACATTTATTATCCTTGCCCCCATCATCCTATCTGATCCTCATAAACCACCCTGTGAGGCAGGGACTGTTCCCACACCCTTCAACTGTGGACATGTCTGATGTTGAAAAAGAGCAGGGAAAGGAATATAAAAGTTATGAAGCACTGCCCGCAATATGTGTTTTACTTTCCCAGCACTGGCCAGGTGTTTCTTCCATGATATCATTTAATGCACACATCAACCCCACTTAGGCACAGCCTCTGATTCCCCACCTCCTGACTCCCTTAAGTATTTGGGGCCCAGGTTTACAGATGAGGGATTTGAGGCTCAAGAAGGTTCAAAGTATACAGTTAAAATGAAGGAAAGTTGGGATTTAAAACCAAATTTGCCCAACTCCAAAGCCCTTGCTCTATCAACCACGCTACGCCACCTGCTACCCAAAGCTCATGGCAGCCCCATTACACTACTTTCAGAATCCTTTCCACTAACATTAGCAATCACCAAAAGTCTAGGTAGTATTTTCCAAATGAGAGTCATAAGCCATTAGCAGGTTCTGAAATCAAGTGGTGCGCCTCGACCAGAATTTAAAAAAAAAAAAATTAAATACAGCAGAATAGATTAGTAAAGCAGGACATATAAAAACAAATTATTTCATAAACCTTAGTTTCAGGTATGTGTATGTGGAGTGTACTGGGTCCTGCTGTAAAATGTATGTCTTGTTGTGGGTTTATATCAAAAAGTTGGAATGCCACTGGTCTCAGAGGATACTCTCACATAGAAACAGAACATGGAGAGACTTATCAAGGGACTGGAAACTATTCAGTGTTCAGCTTTGTTCACTTAAATAACATCAGGAAACACAAGACAGGAAGTCCCTTCTCAGACAAGACAGAAAAAGGGTTACCTAGAATCAGCATAGGAGGAGGATGCTGATTGTATAATTACACACCTCCTTCACAGCAGCTCCAGTCCATCAAGTAGATAGTATGGTTTATTTTTTACAGCACTAATTATGTAATTATCCATAACATTAAATCAGTTCCACCTGATTCAATCTATCACAGGTTTCCTGAAACATTCATTTGTTTATTATTTTTAAAAAGAACACTAAACTACCAATCATATGTAAAAAAAAAAAAGATCTTCTGTCAAATAGGACATTTTTGGTCCGTTGGGATAAATGGCAATTGAAATTTCATGTTAATATACCTTGGAGCTTCTATAAACAACAGATTTCAGACAAGTATATTCTTGGTTTTTTCTTCATTATTTCATAAAATGCCTATCATACAGCAATAATGCCATACTGCATATTTTCACAAAAAGCTTTTCCATAGAATAAAACTTTCTATAGATTGTTCTTTATAATACTTCTGGTATGCCCCTCATTCAAAATGAGTCCCTGAGAAAGTGCTATAAAATAAGTAAGCTATAAATCCTGGACTCAAGGAGCCAGCAGTTGATTAGGGGAGATAACACTAGACACCACAGCTTCCACTCAGCTGCTTGTCATCACCTCTGAGCAAGATATAAATAACCCCAGCTACCAAGCAATACCTGCAACAGCTGTAGAACATCCAGAAAGACTCACCAGATACCCTCAAATAAGCAAGAGACTAAAACAAGGAGAGCTAAGAGAAAGCATTCAAATTATAGACCTCATCTGATTCTCCTTCCCACATATTCACACTACCTCTCCACTCTACCTAACTCCTTAAACTTGTCTGATACACTCAAAACCATTCATCCATGAAATGCAAAGAAGATCCAGCACACTCCAAATTGGTTGCAGCGGTCACTCAGGTCCTCCTCCCTTTTTTCACCACCTAACCTCACTGTAGTCTCCTCTCTGCCTAATTTCAAACCTGTGACACCATCATTCCCTTCACTTTGGGGGGAGGGTGTCAATGTTTGTACTGCACTTCCTGGTATTTCAATCTCAGCTTTCCTTAATAGGTTCTGACTTGGTCTGTCTCTCTGATTCTCACTACTCCTTACTAACTTGAATGGAAATCCCAGATTCAGGAACCTAACAACACACCAACAACCTGATTAATGCCCTAACATGGACAGCCTACTACTCCTCAGAAGGGGAGATTTAAACAAACCATGCTAAAAACTCTAACTACTTCTCAAACCAATCTAAAGTCTTAACACTCCCACGTTCCATCCAAAATTACTTTTAGTGCAGAGCCCCTCTTGCTTCCCACCACTACCTTCTATACTTACCACCATGTAGATCTCCTACAGCCATTTCCAAGAACCCAAGATGTAATAAGTGGTAAAAAAAAAAAAAAAAAAAGATACTAGACTCCTCCTGGCAGGTTAATTCCAACACCTTGTGTCACCAAACGCGTATGATTTGGAAAAACATTTTTGGAAGTTAGAATCATACTTCAAGAATGTCCAGCATATGGTACAGCTTCTTTCCTAAGTATTGAGAGTCAGCATAGAAACAGAGATTGGTCGATGGGTTCATAAGGCAGCCAGAGGGACAGAGGGACAGATGGAATCCCAGCCCTCAAGTTTCTCACTGCCAGATTCCAACCATGTGTTTTTAAATCAAGCTGACTTGTCAGAATGCCAGCTGTCAAACTGAAAGGCTATGGGCACTTCAGCTTTATTTGAGGTAATTGCCCAAGATCCTGATTAGCTCTACAGTCATGACTACTGATATGGTTTCTCATTTCCAGCCCCACCCTTGTCCTCTGGATTCATCTTTGTTTGCATGAGGTGACCTTCAATACTCCCCCATGGACTCTGATTTAGGGAAGATATTAACCACAGAATAATAGTGAAAATAACCTGTTAGAGAGAATAAAAATAATCCTTTGTCACCAGTGTCACAGAGGCAAAAAGGAGAGAGAATTTAAGAAGAAAGGGCTTAGTCAATCACATCAAATGTTGCAACGTGGTCACACTAGACATGGTGATTACAAGGTAACTAGTAACTTAGAAGAAATCAATTTCCATAGCTTGATTTTGATAGAAGTCAAGAGAAAAAGAGTTGAAGTTGAAAGGAGTGACAAGAAGGAAGGTATTATAGATTACTTATTCAAGAAATCAGGTCGTGAAGCAAAGAGGTGAGACAGGATTATAGAAGAGGACTAAGAAGTGGCAACCTAAGGATGGCATAAAGGTATGCAACCATGGAACTTAGGTGTTGTGGGCATCACTGAGACGGCAAGGTCAAGATTAAGAAAGAAGGCAAGAGAAATAAAAAAAGGGACTGCTATCTTTGAGGGTCTTGAGACAAAAAGAGTGTACAGAGCAGAGTGTACATTCAGAGGGAGAAAAGTGTACTATAGTTGAAAATAAGGAGGTTTATAAACAGGAGAATTTCATAGTTTGAGATCATCATATATTTTTTTCCCTGTTGTTTCACATCTAACAAACCCAAAGGGAGGTTGAGGGTGAACTATTTCATAAATAATTATTGGGAAAAAAGCATTAATCATGTCACTTCCGATTAGTCAGTGGTCATGTTAACTATCTCATCCAAGAGGCATCACTTTCAGATCACAACTACTTTTCTTTTCCTTCAAAATAAGTGAGGGACAAGCAACGAGACCGTAGAGACCACATTTAATGAGTCAGGCTGCTGTACCCTCTGACCCACCCACCAAAGAAGGCATTCTTCAGGCACCCACCTGGATGTTCTCTATGTAACACTGCCAGCTTGACAGCCTTCCTACTCCTTCCAACCCATTCTAAGCTATAGCGGAAACAAACCTGTACTCTTTGGGGTCAGCTAGAACTAGATGTGACTTCTCAATGCTTAGCACAAACACAAAAGACTAATAATGTGCTAAGAGCAAAGAATACGTCTAAAACAGTAAATCTGCAAGCACCATATGGAAAAACGTAATTGAAGTTCCCATACCCCATTTACGCAATCAAAAACAATAACTATTAAAAACACTTTGACGCCTTACTCTTAAGAGTTTTTTCCCCTTAGCTTTTCACTTTGAAAACCTTTAACACAGTCCAACTTTAAAGTAAGACTATTATTCACCCTCAGGCACAGAAATTCAGTAATAAACTTTAACAAATATTCCTGGCACTTCATTCTCTAAGTACCACTTAATAAATAGACAATAAGTTAATAATGATAAAATATTTATTCTAACATTGCTGACTTTTAGTTAAGTTGGCAGTATATTAGGAGACAGGAAATTCTAGATAGTTCAATCCACAAAAATCAAAATATAGACTATATTAGTTTTTGGCATTTATATGCCAGGCACTGAGCTAGATGCTTCTAAGAACACAGTGGTGATCAGAGTAATCTAACCAGATCCATAGTAGGGTTCGGAACCACTAATCCAGTTTGAAAATGTTTTGTTCTCTCCCTACAAAATAATCCATCTACATTTTTAATAAAGGCCCTTTAATAGTAGGCACTTCAGGTATTAGTGGAAGAAATATTGAGGGCTATAGAGTCCTATTAATAGGTAGCAATCTACATGTATGTCCCTAGTTCTAAGCAATGGTTCTGTAGTAAAATAATATTCTATACAATAGTTCATCTTTATCTGACAGTTAAAAAAATCCATACAAGCAACTAATTTCATTCAAGCTACCTAGAAAACAACCCTCCAAACATCTGAAGATTATAGTTCACCATGAGATCACACATTTCCATTGTAACATTCAATTTCTTTAGAGTATATGACAACACTGTTTTTGAGCCCTGCATAGGAAATTATGCTAATGCATATTTCTTTCACTCCAGAAAATATTTTTTTTTAATTAACCTTTTCAATTTAACTAAGATTTAGACAATGTATCCCTTTACACACATGGCGTTTCCATTGGCTTCAAAAAAAAAAAAAAATCAAAGGGGGAGAAATACAAAATAATGGTTTCACTTTCATTTATTTTAGATTCAATTATAAAATCAAGATATCCTGCTCAGAAATTCTCCATGAAAAAAGACCCACATAAAGTTTGAAACTCTCTATCAATCCATTAAGTATATATTTTTAAGGTATTTCATGAAAAGCATCTCAAACTCATTAAAAGAAATGGGAGGAACATGTAATTAGAACAATTAAAGTAATACATTAAGTGTCCTTCCTCAGAAACAATTGGTTCTTGTTAGACCTTTACAACTGAACATAAGCATTCCACATTGAAAGCCTGTCAGATTTTTGTACAGAAATACCAGTTCAATATTCTCTCAAGTACACATCTATGGCTAGAAATAATCTTACTTTTGATTTTAAAAAAACCCTCAATATTAGAACTATACATAAAGAAAACTTTCTGATGTGCTGCTGAGTTAAAATACAATGAATATATTAGGTGCCTTTATGAAAGCTTTTTTACTAGCTTGATAAAAAGGAATTAGTTATCTACCTGAATTGATTCAACTTGATTTCTCTCAAAAAAAACAGATTCTTTGCTCTGCCAAGGAGAACAGAGCACAGAGAATTTCAAACATAGAAGTAACCTTAAGAAGCCATTTAGGTTATAGGTTCTCAATGAACCTAATACACTCTCTGAATTTTGCAAAGTGATATTTATTCAGGTACCAAGGGCCTAGAGAAAAAAGAAGAGTCAGGAGAATGTGAAACATTTCCCTGTAAGATTCCCTGGCTTCACAAAAGAACTCTAAGTTGCTTTAATAGCACTAAGATTTCATTAGATCAAACAGTTTTAGTGCTACATCTTTATATGTAGTTTCTGATGAGTTCTAAGAATAAGTTAACACTTCTGTCATATGGTAAAAAAATATAATTTGCATAAAAATACTATATCTAGTGCAATAATCCACAATTTTATTAGAGTTGCAAATCCTAATCAGTCCTGATTGGTTTTGAGAATGTCCTATACTCTCCACTCTCAAATACCACATCACTCTATGGCATATATTTACACTCTAAATTAAATAAAACAAAGATTTGCTTTGTCTTTTAACTTTTTCAAAATACCTCAAGAAAAACACAGAAGTGGGATTGGGTCTGCTGTATTAATAGTTATTTTCTTTTAAAACCCATTTATCTATCAACATTAGATTCATCATAGCAATAAATACTGAATGACTACCATACATGCTTCCATTTGCGTCTACACACATTAAATATAAAAGACTTCTGGCATTTTAACAATGCTTTAATAATTACATTTCAAATACTGGGGAAAATCATGCTTATTACTCATCATTTACATTTATCAACATGTTTATACTTTAGTCTAAAAATAGCAGTTGCTTTACAGAGAAACTGTTAACGCTAACTGAGAGCTGTGGCTTGTCATTTATTCCATTACTAAAAAAACAAAAACAAAAACAAAAAAAACTCTACAATATTCTGACATAGTCTATTTTGGACATACAAAATAGAACTCATCCTCGAAGCCACTTAATAAAATCCTTAGGGCAAATGAGTATATCTGAAGACCTGGTTACCTCAGAAGATCATCATTCTCTTGAATATGTTCTTTTGGCAATTGAGATCATCTCCAGTTACTGATTCTCGGCTTTATGCTTCAGGGAATTTATGGTAGGTTGTTTTTGTGGGGGCTCTCTATAATATTCTACCTGCCCTGGACTAAGGAAAGTGCCAGTTAGTGAACTACAAGGCCCTAGGACAAAAAATCCTTTTTCCAGTAGCATACTATTGCTATTTTTATGACTCTATCATTTTCATAGTTTTAAAAAATGTAATCTGAAGGTACAACCTGAGGCTCTAAAGTAATGAAGATAGTAAATGAATAAATAAAATATGCTCCACACCCATCTCTGATACCTCTTCAAGAGGTAGAAATGGAACTTTAGCAATCTAACTTTAGAAGAATCCAAACTTCAATAATACAAAAAATAACTGACCAACTTAAAATAAATATATATAGGTATCTGAAATGAATTAATCAAAGGGCAAAATCTGGGCATCTCCATTCTATGAAAATGATTCAGAATTTCATAAATGAAGAAGTCAGAGATAAAACGAAAATGCAAAGCAATGTCAGCCAGACAATTCTTTCTATAGGAAAGAATTTCTCAGATATTTTCCTCTTCTAAGCATGCACTAATCATTTTTACTACTGATTATTAACAGTCAATACTCATGTTGAATATTCATCTCACTGTTTCCTTTTATTAAGAGTGGTTTAATGCTATACATGATAGAAAACTATCACCTTGTTTCTCCACACTAGTCACTGCAGTCTTTATTAGCCAATGAGTTCATCTAGAATCTTACAAAATATTTTTAAAGTTTAGCAGTTATTTTGCAATAATATACACATATCATTTTAAAGGTTAATAATGACAAATTTTCATCAAATATTTGTCTAATTGAGATAAACAGCTTGTATTCCCACTTCCATTCTTAAATTATTATTTAATTTATATAAGTAAGGCTTCAATAAGGACTTTCACAATAAACTCATATTTGTTAAAGGAGACCAATTATTAAATGTTTTTACTATTGTTAAATAAATGATCAAATCTTAATTTATCTAAGAAAGTATTCAAGTAAATCCAAAAAATCATAAGGTGATAAAGTGAAGTATTATACCAATATACATTCACGGAAATAAGTGTTACATAAGATATTTCAAGGACCAGAGTTGATTACGTTGGGTCCTGGTGAAAATAGTCATTCATATCAAAGATTTTAAATTGAGGCAATGGATTTCTTTCAGTCACTGCTAAAGAAAATAGCTTGTCCAAAAACTGCCAGAGTCTTGGTTGTAATTTCACTAACTCAGAAATGTCACAAGCAAATCTTATTAACTACTCTCAATAAATGTGTTATCTAATATGATTAAACTATAAGAATTCCTGTTCCCCCAAACCAGTACTAAAGAATACCCCAATAAATTTAGTAGATTTCTGAATATCATCTCATTCTTTTAACTGTCATTTTGAATTCTATGTTAAAAATTCAAAGAAGGTATAGATTATGATTCTCACAAATTACTTCACTTATATATTCCATTATATTTTGCTTTGATTTTAAAAATCCTGTGATCAGGGTGTCTGGGTGGCTCAGTCGGTTAAGCGTCTGCCTTCAGCTCAGGTCATGATCCCAGAGTCCTGGGATCGAGCCCTGCTTTGGGCTCCTTGCTCAGCGGGGAGACTGCTTCTCCCTCTCCTTCTGCTTGCTGCTCCCCCTGCTTGTGCATGCGCACTCTCTCTCTCAAGTGAATAAATAAAATCTTTTAAAAATAAATAAATAAATAAATAAATAAATAAATAAATAAATATCCTGTGATTATTACATACCATTGTAGATAATATTACAGTCATAAAAATCATGAATCCAGCTATCTTTCTACAATCAAGAAGGCTGATTCTGGTTAGAACAAGGAAGTGAGCTGATTTCCTACATTATACATGGCCAAATTTAAAAAAAACAAAACTGAAACAACTATTAGCAGAATATCTTTAAATTGGAAATGCAGAGATATGGAACTTTTTGGGCTTTAAATTTGAAAGAGAATTCAGCGGTCCCCTAGGTTAGTCTTCTATACAATGCAGGACTCCTTTCTTTAATAACAGAGGCTAGGTTACAGGGTGGTGGCCTAAGGACAATCTGCAGCCCATAAGTATAGTCTACATGACCTCCACAGCTTTTGTTTTGTTTTGTTTTAATTAAGCCAATGCACAAAAATCCAGATCTGTGCCTCATCTTTAAAATCCACACGGAGCTGCATGTCTGCTGCCCTATTGGATGAGTCGTGCTCTCTCCACTTCTCCACTGCACTTCCCATCATTCCACTTCACTCACTCATCATCTGCCTTGTGTTTTAAGCATTTCAGTAAATGACCACTCACTGTATTCACTCTGTTGATGAACATCATCATGAAAGGGGAGGCAGCATACAACTTTGCAAGGTGACCAACTTCACTGTAGGCAACACTAAACATTAGAGAGAATTATCTAGAATAATTTCCAAACACAAACTAGTTTTATCCTCAAAAACAAAGTAAACTTATTATTCTCTCTTCCACAGAACAGGCTTCTAGGTATCTGAAGACAACCAACTTTCCTAGGTCTTCACGTCCAGTTTAACATCTCCAGAGCCCCCAAATATTCCTCATAGCAATGTATGCAAGCCTACCTATGGCCCCTGGGATGCTTCTCATCATGAATGAATTCTACTTATGATAAATATTCTATTTATTATGATTTTCCAACTCTTACTTGGGTGTTTATTATATATTCTAGTTATCAGTGTTCTTCACATGTAATATTGTAATATTTCCTTGACCTAGATCAATGGTTCTCAAACTTTTTGGCCTCAGGACCCGTTTTCACATTTAAAATTCATTGAAGATCCCAATGAGCTTCTGTTTAATAGAGTTTATCTATTGACATTCACTGTATTAGCAGTTAAAACTAAAATTTATAAAAGTATATTTATTAGTTCATTTAAAACACATGTTAACATAATGGCATACTTCTATGAAATATTTCTTTGAAAAATAAACACATTTTCCAAAACAGCATTGTCTCCCTCCTTGCATCTAAATACAGAACTTAGGGGCGCCTGGTGGCTCAGTCATTAAGCGTCTGCCTTCGGCTCAGGTCATGATCCCAGGGTCCTGGGATCGAGCCCCGCATCGGGCTCCCTGCTTGGCGGGAAGCCTGCTTCTCCCTCTCCCACTCCCCCTGCTTGTGTTCCTGCTCTCACTATCTCTCTCTCTCTGTCAAATAAATAAATAAAATCTTAAAAAAAAAGAGAGCCTGCCTCTTCATTTAAATAAATAAATGAATAAATAAATAAATACATACATACATACATACAGAACTTAAATATATATTTTCCTGTAGATCCCGTTTTGTTGGTTTCACATTATTCTTTGGTAGTGGACACTGCTGATGCCCATTCTAGCTCCCCTTCAGACCAGTGCACCCACCTCCACTTAGCTGTTTTGATTGTTAGCTGATAACAACACACAGAAGAATTACTCAGTAACACTGGAGCCACCTGGCTTTGGAAATTATGTGCACCTCCACTTCATCCAATGACTGAATGACAAGCCAGTAACTATCACAGAGTACAAAAGACCCATCCCAATGACACAAAGTGGAACTAATTCTGGGTGTAGTTTGTGCTCCAGAGCTTCCCATGGGATCAGACCCAAGTTCGTTTCTAGCAGAGACCATGTTCTTCCTTAGTTTTTATCCCTTGTCTTATTCTGCTTGTCACTCTCTTTCTTCTAAGAGCTCATCCATAACAAATCACTTGAACAGGCAACTCCATTTCAGGCTCTGCTTCTGGCAAACCCAACCTGAGACATCTTTCATCCCACCAAGATTATTGTAATATCGACTCTGTCATATATCATATTAACTATCTCAGCTGTACAGCATCTCAAATATGCTAAGCATTCTATCATAGAGCAATGCAGTGGTTCTCAAAATGTGATCCCTGGACCAGCAGAAGCAGTAGTGTTCGGGAACTTGTTAGAACTGCAAACTCTGAGGCCCTATTCCAGACCTACTGAATCAAAAATGCCATCATAGAGATGTGCCATAATTAACCAATCCATTATTGTATACATTTCAGTAGTTCCCATTTCTTCCTAGCATAAATAATGTTGAGATGAATGCAGGTAAATCTCTGTGTACATTTCTAATTATTCTATGAGTATTTGTCTGCAATCTACTAGTTGCAGGTAAATCTCTGTGTACATTTCTAATTATTCTATGAGTATTTGTCTGCAATCTACTTCGAGGTAAAAGTATTAAATCAAAATATAAGATGTACTGATAGATGAAGGACAGACATATAATAAAGCAAACACAGCAAATGTTAATGGTAGAATCTACATGATGAGTATATGGATATTGACTTCAAAATTTTTGCAACTTTTTCATGTTTGAAATTTTTTAGAAAATGTTTAAAACGAAAAATGTTGAAGAGATTCCTATTTTATGAGGTTAATTCCTAGAACTGGAATAAATTGTTCATAGTATGTGCCCATCTTTATACTGTGTGAAGTTAAAACATCAACCAAAAAGTGTCAGTTCCCTCACTGTCAACATCACTTTTTAGTGCTTTTCAATCTCTGCCAACTTGTTAGGCATAAACTGGTAATTCATCTTTTAAATCACCATTTTCATGTGCATTTTTTAAGTTAATATATAATGAATTGAAAAGCTTCCTAACATGCTTGGCCTCAGATTTGATGTTGGCTATTTGAACTATGAAACAGTAACCAGGATTTGAGTTGCCACCCAGGGGCACTTAGCTTATTACCAAACACAATACCCTCAAGAATAACTTGCAAACTGAATTACATTGGCAAGAGTTACTTCTAGGCCAATGTCATATATGGGGGGGGGGGAGCTAATGTTGGATTGCCAAATGGGACTGATTTAACAGGTCCTGAGAAAGGGCTCTTCCTTCACAAGAAAAGTGTCCTCTCCCACTTACCAGGATGCTCAGAATTCCAAGCATTAGTATTTTCTTCCTTTGTGTTGAAACAATTAGATCTCCACCAATTCCATTTTAGAATTCAAGTATTTTACTTCAGAATGGGCTCTACAAAATTATGGTGATTATATCCATAGGATGGAATGCAATGAAGCCATTTAAAAAGAACTATGGAATTCTACATTTGCTGACATGGAAAGATCTCCATGATATATGACTTGTTCATTGCAAAAAAAGAAAAGTATGTATGTGTCTATATAATAGAAAATGTGTGGAAGAATATTTACTAAAATATTAAAAGTGGCTATCTCCAGTTAAAGGACATATGGGAGTTTTTTTACTCTTTATATATGTCTTTATTGTTTACTTTTGCCATATATATTAAAAATTTCCTTACTAACAATAACAATACAAGAAGGTTATTTGCATTTTGATAAAAATAAAATTGAAAGTATCCCAGAAAACCACTAAGCCATTATCACCTTATTAAAATTTAATTTACCAAGATTTTCAAGTCAAGGTTGAAGTCCCCTAAGGAATAAGACCCAGGTCCAGCATATTTTAAAGGGCATAGGAGAAAACAGTTAAAGGCAGACAGACTAGGCAGAAGTCTCCAGCCATGTATTAATCAGCTAAGGGACAGATCTGTGTTGTCCTGGGAGGATTTTACTGGAGAAAAATCAACAGGCAACGGAAGGCATTAGTGGTCTTCAGATCCACAGTCTGTATTGACTCAGAGTGGATCTTAGCTTTACCACAATTCCTGCTTTCAATATTATAGAAGAAAATACCCCCTAACCAATGATGTTCAATTCTCCCCCTAGAGCAGGCCCAGGATCCAATGCCAGTCATTTTTTTCAAATATATATTTAACAGATTTAAATTGCTTCATTTATACTTCACAAAGACTGGAAAGGAGAATATGATACAGTAAACCACTTACCTCCGTGGGAAGACATGTCTGTACATGGGCAGATGTTCCCAGATATGACACCACTGTCCCAGGTTTAATTTGAAAATATGTTTTGCACATGTAGCCTTCAGAACAATCCTGTGTTCCACATGAAGAATACATAAGAAAATGCCAATTATTTTTAGAATTCATCATATTAAGAACTACGGTTTCTCATAAATTTCAAACTGAGTAATAAAAAACTAAGTATATTAAATGATATGAGATATAATATGGATAAAGAAACTCATCTGATAAACCCTGCACATAGTAGGTACTCATTGAATAGCAGTTTTATTCCCCTACCTTTCTTACTTATTAATGGTGTTTCCCCTTCTCTTAGGTATCCCCCCTCCTTTTTCTTCCAAGCAGTTCATAGCACGTAAGTCATGGAGCAAAATCTCAGGTTTGCAGCTGTTAAGAAGCATTTAAACTGGGGGGCCTGGGTGGCTCAGATGGTTAAGCGTCTGCCTTCGGCTCAGGTCATGATCCCAGGGTCCTGGGATCGAGTCCCGCATCGGGCTCCCTGCTCAGCGGGGGGCCTGCTTCTCCCCTCCCTCTGCTTCTCCCTCTGCTCATATTCTCTCTCTCTCTCTCTGTATCTCTGTGTCTCGAATGAATAAATAAAAAAACCTTTAAAAAAAAAAAAAGAAGCATTTAAACTTATAGAAATACTTTGTCACATATTAACATTGATTTCATGGCCTATATAGAAAGAGAGATTTAAAGAGGACTTGCAACAGATCTTGAAGCTAAAAGGGACCTTCCATTTTAATTTCTTGTTCAAGGCAAGATCTCCATTACAACATCACACGGAGGTAACTGTGCAGCACCTGCCTAAGCACTTCCAGGAACCTTTGCTTTACCCCTTTATATGACCACCACTTCCATTTTGGTACATGGTACATAGTTCAATGAGAAAATATTATCTTATATTGCACTGAAATGTTTCTCTTTAACCTTAACTCACTGGTTTTAGTTCTGCCCTCCAGAGTCTAAACTCTTTTCCACAAAGCCATTCTTCATAGATTTGAAGACAATTAGCACCATTTTCAAATGTTCCATAGAAGATATGATTTCCGAGCCTTTCACCAGTTGTATTTCTCACTTCTTTCCTATACTTGCTCTTAAATACACTTATGTTTATCTAATTGTGGTCAGTTCCATTTTTTAAAAAGCAAAACTTGGTTGAATTCAATAAAGTCATGTATAAAAATATAATACTTCCTCATACACATACTCACATATTAATGAATATTATTAATTCTCCACGAAATTGTCACTGTTAACACTCAAATTTTAAGAGAATTTAAATAGTTATAACTAAGGAAATGTGATTATTTAATCTGATGCAGTAACAAAAGTACAGAATAGCATTCCAACTAAAACCATTCATAACTCACTTAAATAATTTTACTAAGATTCAAAAATTCAGTTTTTAACTACACAATAAGAAAAGAAAAATTTTATAGGGTTTGTGAGTGATTTAATATTGAATTTATTTTTTTTAATTCGTGTCATGCCAGGGCACCTGGGTGGCACAGTCGGTTAAGCGTCTGACTCCTGGTTTCGGCTCAGGTCATGATCTCGGGGGTGGTGAGACCAAGCCCTGTGTCAGGCTCTGTGCTCAGCATGGAATCTGCTTAAGACTCTCTCTCCCTCTCCCTCAGCCCCTCCCTCCTGCTCACTCTTTCTCTAAAATTAATAAATAAATCTTTAAAAAAATTGTGTCATGCCAACTATGTAAGAGCACTGGATTTTAGGTCACTGTACTGGGTTGAATAATGTCCCTTCACAACTCATGTCCCCCTGGAACCTGTGAATGTGACCTTATTTGGGAAACAGGGTCTATGCAAATGTAATAAAGTGAAGATGAGGTCATACTGGGATAGGGTAGACCCTGAATCCAATATGACTAATTTCCTTTTAAGAGGAAAATTTGGCTACAGAGACACAAACACACAAGGGAGAAGGCCAGGGGAAGATAGATGCACAGACTGAAGTGGTGCATCTATAAGACAAAGAATGCCAACAATGGCCACCAACCACCAGAAGCTAGAAGAGGCAAAGAAAATTCTTCTCTAGAGCCTTTAGAGGGAGCATGGCCCTGTAGACACCTTGATTTTCAACTCCCAACCTCCGAACTGGAAGAGAATAAATTTGTTTTAAGTCATTCAGTTCATGGCATTTTCTTATGGTAGCTCTAGGAAACTAATACAGGAACTACATTTTCTAAGAACTCTGGTGGCACCTTTACAATGCCTCCCAGTTAACTGGGCTGACATCCCACCAGCACTCACCAAAGAACCCTGCTGGTTGGTCCTGATCAGTACCAGTTCTACTGGCTGGACCCAACTTATTCTGATTGGTTGATGCCCCTGCCACAGATTGTTAAATATTTAAATACGCTTCCTCCCTGTAACGTAAGCTATCTGGTAACCAATACTATCACCTTTAAAAGTATTTTATTTTGGGCGCCTGGGTGGCTCAGCCATTAAGTGTCTGCCTTCGGCTCAGGTCATGATCCCAGGGTCCTGGGATTGAGCCCCGCATCGGGCTCCCTGCTTGGCGGGAAGCCTGCTTCTCCCTCTCCCACTCCCCCTGCTTGTGTTCCCTCTCTCGCTATGTCTCTCTCTGTCAAATAAATAAAATCTTTAAAAAAAAAAAAAGTATCTTATTTTATTTATTTATTTGAGAGAGAGAGCACAAGAGCTTGAGCAAGAGGAGGGGCAGAGGGGGAGGGAGAGAATCTCAAGCAGACTCTGTGCCAGAGTGGAACCCATGGGAGTTTCAGTCTCACAACATCCAGAACATGACCCAAGCAGAAACCAAGAGTCCCACGCTCAACTGACTGAGCCACCCAAGCACCCCAATACGATACATTTTGTAGATGGAATTATTGTTTTAAATTCTAGCTCTGCATCATCCAAATGCAAAGCATACCTGAGGGCCTTCAACCACTGAAATCTTTGTATCTAGACAACATAAATGACTTTTAATATTGGCTTAAACTGAGAAAGATATATGTAGGGATTGTAGTTGTTGCTGTTGCTTTTTACACCAGGTATCTATTTCCGCTTCTTCTGAAACAGTAGCCAATTTTCTTCTAAGGAATCATTCCCTTCCCCCTATCAGTGTGGACATGGCCCCCTACTACAGGAATGATCACAATACTCTGAACTGGCCAGTAAGAGCATCAGTCCTGTTGGCCTCAGAGACTCAGGAGGGTAAAAAAATCTACTCAGGGCCAATGAAACACAGTTCAGGACTTGGATTAGGGGATAGGGGAGGATATTCTCTTTTCTACTGGATTTGAACCAGGAAGATAAAGCCTTGGCAGTTTTGGCAGCCATCATGTAATCAAATGGAGCCTGAGAATGAAGCCAGTGCAGAAAGCAGTGCATGAGATGCAGAAAGACCAGATCTTGATGACACTGTTCACACCAACCATACCTAAAGCTAGTTCCACGCTCAAATTTTTCAGTTACATGGCCCCAAAAAGTCCTTTCTTGACTTCACCCAATTTGGATTGGGTTTTCTGTCACTTGCAACTAATATAATCTTTCTATAAAATGACCTATGTTATTAGTTTAAAACTAGATGAGATTTTCCTACTGTTGAGAATGAGCCTCCTATGACCACAGAAAGAGTCTCTTAAACAATAAAATAGTTTGACTCGAATGAATAAACAAACTACATGATTTCTACTGTATTATATGATTACTTTCATTATAATAGATAATCAATAGCTGATTATATAGAAGATTTGCCAAATATAGTAAAGCCATAAAGGTAGGTGATTGTGAGACAAAAAGTAAAAACAGTCTGCAATTTAAAAATAATCTAGCTATAGAGGAAAAAAAACCTCAAGATATTCAGAGAAGAGTTAGAACTAAACTGTGTACTGAATCTGATTCATCAAATTAGAGCAACTATTCTATTTCATGAGCACTGATCATACAACTTCTTCTTAAGGCAAGCTATAATTTAGTAAAACCCTAATTACAAGGCAAAATACACTTCCTTTGACATCAAGAGGTTAAGTCCAAAATTCCTATGCACCTATGTTATAAAATCTAAATGTATTATCTGATCTCTTTTCCAATGAATTAAGATAGAGAAATATGTCATTTTTAATATTACTTATAATTTAAGGGATTTTATTTCTATTTTAGGTAATTTCTGATGCTACTTATTAGTGTCTATAGGGAAATGCACAAGGGCTTTTGACTCAGCCTCTATCTGGTCACAGTAATTTTCTTTTTGGTACCAATCTCTCAACAGTCAAAATTAGCCTTGAAAAATTAAAAATAGAAAAAAAACAGTTTATAGCAACTTAGCTTCCTTTCATTTACTTCCATGTAAGTAGGCCTTTCTCCTACACTGTTTTAATTTAAGGCAGAAAAATATGTTTTGTTCTTCACTGTTTTGAAGGTTGTTTTTGTAGAAACAAGCAAACATAAAAGCATGAGAACTGCCCCCTGAACTAGCACTACAGTCCATCTGGCCCAATAAATGATAATTGACTCAAATCTCGACTGACTTTTCTGGTAGACACTCAACTCTAGCTTCCCTGCATTCTTTCTGTACTTATGATAGCTTACAATTCAACGTTGTTTTCCTTCATTTTGGGGGGCGCCTGGGTGGCTCAGTTGGTTAAGTGTCTGCCTTCAGCTTAGGTCCTGATCGGGATGGAGCCCCATGTCAGGCTGCCCGCTCAGTGGGGAGTCTGCTTTTCTCTCTCCCTCTGTCCCTCCCCCCACTTGTGCTCTCTCCCTCTCTCTCAAATAAATAAAATCTTTAAAAAAAAAAAGTTTTCTTTAATTTTTTAACATGTGTTAGTTTTATTTCCCCCAATCAATCCAAAGTTAGGGCCTAGGCCCCAGGCTCTGGGGAAGAAAGGGTCCTAACTACAGAGTCTAGTTCCACATAAAAACCTGGTCCCTGGTCCCTGGTCCCTGAAAACACCCTGGACCAGAACAGGAGAGGTAGGAACAAAGGGAACCTTGCAATTTATCCAGTTCAACCCTCTCGTTTTAGAGATAAGAGGGTGAAGGACTGAAGTACTTTTTTTTTTTTGCTTAAATAATTTTTAAAAATTTTTTTATTGTTATGTTAATCCCCATACATTACATCATCAGTTTTTGATGTAGTGTTCCATGATTCATTGTTTGTGCATAACACCCAGTGCTCCATGCAGAATGTGCCCTCCTCAATACCCATCACCAGGCAAACCCACCCTCCCACCCCCCTCCCCTCTAGAACCCTCACTTTTTTTTTCAGAGTCCATCGTCTCTCATGGTTCGTCTGGACTGAAGTACTTTTAAGAGACTTGTCTTACAGCTAAACGGGGGAAGTGCTGGAGGTAGAAAGCAGACCTCTTGACCCAATGCTCTTTCTACCACACTAAGCAATTCTGCCAGAGTCCGGATCATGGCAGAAACATGTTTACTGATTCTCAGAGAGTGGTGTAAGTCCACGCTTTGCACAGAGTAAAACAAACCGAAGCCATTCAAGTATAGGTCTGGGGACCAGCAGCCTCCTTGTCACCTGGGAGCTTGTTAGACAGGCAGAATCCCAAGCTACACCCCAGACTCCCTGAATCAGAATCTGTATTTAACAGGATCCCAGATGATTTGTGTGCACACTAGGAAGCACCGAGGCAACGTGCACTGCAACCTCTGACTCAAAGGCACTGCAAACTGATTACATTAAACAGTGCTTCTCACCCCTAGCCGGGGTCCCCCTCAGACCAGTGAAGTCACAATCTTCCTGTAGTGTAGACTCTACAGGAAGCCAGGGTTGAGAACTACTTTACTTAATTCACTGAAGTTGCCATTTTAAACTCTGAGAACAGAGTCAGCCAAGTAAGCCATAGCTGTCTCAGGAGAAATGGCCACAAACAACTCCCAACCTCCAGGAATACCGTGGCTCGCTTGGAGCTCTCCATATGCTGAACTGGCCTCTGAATTCTCAGCTTGAGTGAATTCTCATCTTCACAGTACCAAGACTGCTTTTTAGGTGGTCTTCATGACCACCTCAAACCCTGCTTTCTGGCAACTTGCCCAGCTTTGACCCAAGCCTCTGTAACTGCCATTAATCTCATAACTTAAAACCACCGCTGTGCCATGTCCAACTACACTTCAGCCATCAGAACTCCATACTGCCCATCCACAACAAAGCAGGTTGCTTCACTCTGTCACTGTAGAAGAGAAATAATAGGAAATGTCACCACTAATGGAAAAAAGAACACTCCCTCCTCTCAGTCAAAACTCAAGTTATCTACACAGAATACCTTTCACCCTACAACAAAACAAGGAATAAAGACCTAAACGAGAAAAACAATACCATCAATGTGCTAGATGAAAACACAGGAATATACATATATAATTTCATACTTATATTTATATATGTATTTTAAAGATATTTTAAAAACAGATAAAAACCCCACAGTCATAATAAAATTTTGATAATTTCCACCCCATGGAAAAAAATCTTAACACCATAAAGTTAAAAGACAAATAACAAAATGTGAAAAACAGATTTGTAGCCCATATCATAGAAAAGGACTAATTTTGTTAGTATATAAATAGTTTTAATTTCCCCAATGTATTAGTAGTTCCAATAAACCAATAAGAAAAAGACCAGCTGGGCACCTAGGTGGCTCCGTTGGTTAAGCAGCTATCTTCAGTTCAGGTCATGACCTCAGAGTCCTGGGATCAAGCCCCGCATCGGGCTCTCTGCTCAGCGAGGAGTCTGCTTCTCCTTCTCCCTCTGCCCCTCCCCCCTCACTCGTGCACTTGCTCTCACACACTCTCTCTCTCTCAAATAAATAAAATCTTTAAAAAATAAAAATAAAAAAATAAAGAGACCAACAGTTCAACAGGAAAATGAGCAACGATCTAAAGAGTTCACTAAAGAGGAAGTACATATGGATATTAACCATATAAAAATAAAACTGTTTTACTCATAAGATATATTACCCATAAGAAAAATGCAAATTAAAACTATGTGATACCATTTTTTTACCTATCAGATTGGCAAAGATCAAAAGCACTGTATTGTGTGTAGAAAAAATACACAGGCACTGTCATACATTGCCATGGGCAGGGTAGTTTAAATTAATGTAACTTCCCTGGGGAACAAGTTGGCAATAACTATCCAAATTAAAAATGCACATATCTTCCACCCAGAAATCCATCTTACAGATATAGTTGCACATGCAGGAAATAAAATTCATGCAATGATACGTACAAAGTATTGCTTTAATAGCACTCTATTGGAAACAACCTAAATGCCTATCAATGAAGTTAAATTATGGTATATCCAAATAATGGAATGTTATGCAGCCGTAAAAAATTAGTAAGTTCTATAAGTATTGATATGGAATAATAACTAAGATAGATCATTAAGGGGAAAAATGTGCACAAAAGTATGCATGTATGTATATTATGCTACCATTTATTTAAATACAACTGCATGTGTTAGTGTGTGCACTGAATATATCTGGAAGGATACCCAAGACACTGGTATCATTGGTGACCTCTGAAAGTTTGGGTGAGGACAGTGGAAGGTTAGAAAGGAAACTTACTTTTTTAGGGCACAAACCCTTCTGTGCCTATAAATAACACTTCATACTGAACAAATACTTCACTGACTGCCCTTTGAACATATGCCTCCAGGTTATCACACTGCTGTAATAAATTCCAATTTTGAACTTCTAGGGAGAAAATGTCTTGGAAGCTATGTAGAACCCTACAGAGACAACCAAGTTTTCTAGTGCAGTGCTGACTGAGTATTGGATGGGGATCTAAGGATTTCCTAACAGAACAAGTTTGTGTCTGCTTTCTCACAAGTTGCCATAGGCTATGCCACCCAGAGAGGTGTTATGCCTGTTGGAATCCAGCTATCCAAATAATTATAGGGTTTCTGTTCTTGAATTTTAATAAGGGTTTAATGATCTTCTCTAGAAAAACACTGCTATCTAAAAAAAAAAAAATTATATATCGGTGCTTATCTAAGAGGCCTCAGCTCTACCTTGCAATAAAGTATTTCATATAGGACTCAAACTCAAGTGTACTGCCCAGAATGACCAGCTGCAGGAAGGGCTTGGCAAGGCCGTTGGGGAGCAATTAAGACAAGCAGAAGTTTCTAGGTCACTGCCAACACTGATCAAACAACAAGACCTTCAGGGTCAGTGGAACCTTGAGGAACAGGCCAAACCTAGGCCACAGATCTCAAGTGATTATTCTTTCCCTCAGTAAGAGATCAAATCGATACTACCAGCAGCTGCCCATAGCCAATTAATCTTAGGGGTGAAAAAAAGAAAATAAACAGTGCTGCTGAAAAGCAAAGATTACACTGGGTAGATCAGGCATTAAACTAATATCTGTCCACTTTTTAAAAAGCCAAAGTTAGATAGTGTAGGAAAGTAATTGTTAAGGATTTAGAGATCCTCCAGAACACAATTCTAAATATGTTAGTGTGTCCCCTCCTCATGCCCACTGCTAATACCTACTCAATCTCACTAACTCTGGTTTCAATTTCTGATCCCTGTTAAACCTTCCAAATGCATGTGTCGATCCTGGCACGGTCTACTCTAATGCCTCTGAGTCAATATCAAGAGTGACCAGATCCAGTCAAAGTAATCCACTGGTAACTCATCGTAACTCATGGGTAAGTAAACCATTGACTCACCTAGGTAAAAATTTCAAAAGACCAAAAACTCAAGAAACCAAAACCCAAAAGTAAAAGTGAGGATATAACATACTTCACCTTTGAAAAAGAGCTTTGTACATCTCTAATCTTCCCTGGTCTTATAGTATTTTGGAGTTTATAAAACATAACAGTCATTTATTAAATAGCCCACGCTCATTTCAAAACTTTCTAGGGAAGAGGAATGGAGACGCAGCTCAGCTCCAGCTGAGGAAGCTGGGGCTGTCCTTTTAAGAAAAATTAAATCTTCTGGCTGGGTCCCATCCAATAAAGGCTGAAAGCCCCTTGCTTTACCATTTGCACAATACAACCTATAATTATTGCTTTTATCTGTGTGACCTAATGTGTGAATGCCTACTGGACACATTTGTTCATGAGCTGG
The DNA here is from genome assembly GCF_002201575.2 of Neomonachus schauinslandi. NCBI lineage: Eukaryota > Metazoa > Chordata > Mammalia > Carnivora > Phocidae > Neomonachus > Neomonachus schauinslandi. The sequence goes on along the minus strand of NC_058409.1, from coordinate 59,441,717 downwards.
AAATTAAACCACACAAAAACACTGTGACCATTGGCCCTTGACTACAGGTTCTCTGGCTCTTCCCAATTAAAAGAGCTTTCTTAGCATGGCCATGGTATGAAATGAAAAGAGAATCTGTAGGATTTTAACTGAAATATTCTCTCTACAGCAGCAGTGTATCAGAGGGTTACACTGCCTTCTATCACAATACTTAGTTCAGCAGTGAATCTTGTTTACATTAGCACACTCACTATATACTTCTATTAGATTTAAATTTCTAATCAACCTATAAACAAAGCACAGAGAACTAATTATAATTAATGAACAAAATCTAAATATTATAAATCTTGATGATATAAAAATAATACTATAATTTAAAAATCAGAAGGCGAACAGGAAGGAATGTGGGAGACAGTATAAGCACATTAAGTTCCTCATCTATCACAGCAGAAATCAATCATCATTGTCCAAAAATGAGTAAGTAGAAGTACATTGTTTAAAGTTACAGGGATAACTATGAGAATAACTAAGGAGTTATTCTTCATCAATAGAGGCTCCAATAAACAAATGTAAATCATCCATACAATGGAATACTATGCAACCGTCAGAAATAATGAGATATTTCTCTATATGCTCACGAAGAAAAATGCCATGATATAATGTTAGGTGAAAAAAGTAAGTTACAGAACAATGACCCCATTTATGTAAATATATTATAAATGTGCATTCATATATATACATATTCTACATATATATACACATAGAAAACAAACTATAGAACTGAGTCAGAAGAGAGGGAAGAAAATATTTTCATCTATATTTTATATATTTATGTATTATCAGAGCTTTACAATGGCCATATACTGTTTTTCCTTGTAAAAATTAAATAAAACAAATAAAATAAAGACCCAACCCATGAGATAAAAAGTAACACTGTGCTAGGAAGACTGAATTAGGAAAGTTCATTAAAACTTTCCTTCTACTCTGAAATCAAAATTATTCTAAGAACCATAAAATGTTCTTGTATACAATATTAATTTTTGTTTTTACTTTCTCTCCTTTTTAAATTAACCCTCTAGTTGCTAAACCAAAAGAAGGGTGATAGATACTTCTTCCCTAGAATTACAGCATATCTTCACTTTGTTTTTCAAGTGGGCATTCTTTTGGCCACTTAAAATTTCAATTTTAAGGGCTTTCAATTTTCTATTTCATTCAATAAAAACATACAGAGAAGCCCGGCACTGTGCTCATTTGTCTAAAAACCTGTTTGTTTTTTTACAATAGTCCTGGCTCCCTTTCCCTGGTAAGACTCTCAGGCCTCCCATGTCCCCCTTCTTTTCACCTCCAGCCCCTTCCTGACTTTGGAGATGAGCAGTACACTCACTACTCTCCCCTTCCCCAAATGGAGGTCAAAGCACAGCAAAGCACAGTGGCCCTAAGGAAAAAAGAGCAGAAGAAAATTAGCCAGTTATCAAATCAGAAAAGGTTATTGGTAACCTCATCTGAGGAGAGCATGCATTTATTTGTTTACACGTACCTACACAGCCTGTTTATTTTAAACAGGATTTTAAAGAATGATTACAATTTAAATGATGCTAAATCCCTTCCCTTTCTTGGAGCCAAAGCATCAAAAGTAACTTTAAATCACATTTGTTCCATTTTCCTTATTAACACTTTCAACCGATATCTCTACAGTATTAAATTTCACTATTAAGCATTTTGTGGGATTTCATTCTCCTTTTCCTCTTTTGTTTTTTAATAATGTTTTCAGGTTTTCCAACTTGCCCATTTTGAGTTTTCAATTTTCAGTATAGATGTGGGACCTCCATCTGTGCCCTCATACTTTTTTTTATATTAAACAATTTGGTTTTGCGTCCTAGAGCATTCTTGCTTATTTGTGCCCGAAGAATGGCCAACAGCTACTGTAACTGATTAGAGGGCATGTGGAAAACCTGGTGCAGAAAAATAATTTTTCTCTGTTTCTACTTCCAATTTAACTTTATAGAGATTTACCATATTTTGTTTGCTTCGTTAAAATGTTCTCAAAGGTTTATCATTGCTTTTCTAATACCATAGCTTAAAAAACAAACATATAAATGACCCACATTCTGAACTTCCCTGTCTTGATTTCTAGATTTAAAGTTACTCCAAATCTTATTCCTTTCATAAGTAATTCCTTTTTTATAACATTATCTCTTCTAAGCAAATCATTCAAGGGAATTAAGAGTACTGAAGTAATTTTATACTTAAAGTAAACTGAAAGAAATTTGATATTCTGACAGAAGAAAATTATCAGGGTAGCAAGTTGTCACTTTGATTTCAAAGCACTACTCTTGAAAAGTGGTACAAATAATTTAACTTACCTAGTTTTTCAAGAAATAAAGGGTACCTGAGTTTAAGCAGTTTTACTCCGAGAAGGCTCGTGCTAGGAGGGTGGGAAAAAGGCAAAGAGGGAGTGAGTAAGGCCCTCCTGGCATGGTTGCCATACCAAGTACCATAACATGGGTGGCTTAAAGCTACAGAGATATATTATTCTCTTACCATTCTGAATCTGGAGGATAGATGTCCAAAATCAAGGTGCTGGCAGGGCTATGTTCTCTCTTTAGACTCTAGGGGAGAATTCTCCCGTGCCTTTTCCTAGGCTCTGGTTGTTGCCAACCTGTAGATGCATCACCCCAATCTCTGCTTCTGTCTTCATGTGGCCTTCTCCCTTGTGTGTCTATACCTCTGTGTCCAAATCTCCCTGTTCTTACAAGGACACCAGTTATATTGTACTTAGGAAACAATCTAATCCAGTATAGCCTCATCTTAACTTGATTATATCTGCAAAGACCCTATTTTCAAATAAAGTCACAGGTACAGGTTCTGGGTGGACATGAATCTGTGGGGGTGGGGGGGGCACTATACAACTCAGTACAGATGGCAAAGCAGAAGGAGGTGAGAGAAAAGTAGTCACACAGCTCCTGCACCTAACACAGAGGCAGCTTGCCCAGAAGAAAAGCCAAGGTAGGACAGAGTCAATGGTCAATACTTCAGAAGCTATTGCAGCCTGAGGACACGAGGCCAGATTTTCATGGCTCCTGCTGGAAACCAAAAGGGTTTTGACCAATCACAGGGAAGAAGATACTGACAGCCTTTAGAGAAGGCTGCACAGTTGTAGTACAATTACTGCTTTTTGTCCATGGGGCCTGGATAATATGAGATTGAAGACTTTACTAAAATCATTCTACTTGCCAAAAAGCATTCAATATCCACTATGTGGATCAATACCAAGTACACGGCAAACTCACACTGTCGACAGAGAAGAGGGAAGAGGTGGAAAAAGAGAAGGAAGATGTTATCCACTCAGACTTTTTTATTAATGTAACAAAAGTTTCCAGACATATTTCCCAGAATGAGTCACAATCTGTGTCCTTATAGTCATTTCCATTGCAAGCCTGTGCATGTTTAAGCTCTGCTACTGAATGTCCTCTCCTTCTGTATCTTTTATCAGAACTCCTGCTTCCTATAGCTTGATATGAGCAAGTCTCAAAGAAGAAGGAGGTCTGTTGCCTCTGCATCAAGGCAGGAGCTATGAGAAAGCTGGGCTGATACAATGCAATAGCAGAAAGAACAGAAGCACACCCTCTTGCCTCACACTTACGTTACAAATCTTAGGCAGACATCATTTAATACCTCTTCTTCCTTTCCAAGAGTTAATCATGTTCTCCCACTGCTGTATTCCCAATCTTAGGTTTGGAAACAGACCAGTTGAACTGATGATCAGATACCTACTAATAGCTTAAAATCTGTATTTCTTAAATTTACATTTCATATAATGGCAATACACACTAGTATCCTTCAAGAAGTTTTGCATTCTTTTAAGTGTTTCTTGAGTCTTCTATAGAATAATGGAGACTAGACTTACCCTCCTATCTTAAACAACTAGAAAACCAAACAAAAAACGTGAAATCAGAATTTTCAGATATGAGACACAGGCAGTGCAGGACAGTGATCTCTAAGAGATGGGAAATAAACACAGTGAGCTCTACAAGTGTCTCAGCTCAGTGGCTGGAGAAAGTTCTTGTTAAAGAAAATACAAAATGGCAGATGGTTCCATAGTTTGCCTAAATAACCTAAGAGAATCAACAGAAAAAGTAATCAAAATGAATAAGAGACTTTCAGAGAGTGGCCAGGAAAAAGATCAACATATAAAAATCAATAATTTTACAAATGTAGCAATAATCAATTAAAATCATAAAGCTAAAATGCACCATTCCATGAACAAAAACATGAACAAAAAATGTCAAATATTCAAGGAATATACCTACCATGTCAGGAAAACACTACAAATTTACTGTAGACCGTGAAAAAATCCCAACAAGTTTTTTTATGAAATTTGTAAAATGATTCTAAAATTTATGTTAAAAAAAAATCTACAGGAGTAGTCAATTTTTTAAAAAAAGAGCAATGAATGGTATAACTATCAGATATCAAAATTAACTAAAGAGCACTAGCAATAATTAAAATCTATGTTTTTGTGACAGAGAAGAAAAACAGATCAAGGATTAGACCATGGAGTCTAGAAGTAGACTCATGTTAGAATTTAATATATAATAAAAAAATTGGATCATAGATGGAAGAATGGATGAGTCAATAATAAACATGAAGTCAACTGGTTCACCATTAAATAAAATAAATAAACTATATTACTATCCCACAAAATCTCCAAAATAAATTCCAGATGGATTAAAGTCCTAAATATAAAAAAATAAAATAATAAAGGTCTAGAGGAAAATAAAAGAATACTTTCAGAATTGGAAGTTAGGGAGGATTTCCTGAGCAAAACACCAACCCAGAAGCCATAAAGCAAAATAGTGGCAGACTTATTAAAAATTTAAAACTCTTATATGACAAATGATACCATTAACAAAGTTAAAAGAGAAGTGACAGTCTAGGAAAAAATATTTGCAATACATATAGGAAATGAAGGATTGATATTCATAATATATAAGTTATTCCTATGAATCAATATTACAGAGATAAACAACCCTACAGTAAAAGAGACACAGGACATAAACAAAAAATTCCTAGAAGAAATACCAGTGACCAATAAGCATATGAAAATACGCTCAACATCAGTGTAATGAGGAAAATGCAAATCAAAACAATATATCATTTTCTACCTTTGAGAATGAAAAAATTAAAGATCAGCAATATCTAATTTCTTACAGTATGAGAAAATGGGCATACTCATATACTTTTTGATGAGAAAATTAATTGCCACAGTATGTTTGGAGAGAAATTTTGTCCACATTCTTGTTCATTCATCAAATACTATTAGCACCTACTTCATACATGTATTCTACTATGCCCCAGAGATACAGCAGTGAACAACACAGTCAAAGGTTCCTCTCCTCATGGAGCTTGCATTCTGGAGGACAGACTACAGGGTGGAGGGGATAACAAAGAACTAAATACATAAAGTAGGTGGTTTTAAGTGCAATAAAAATAAATTAGGGTAAGGGGGATTGACAATTATCCGGGAGTTAGGTGCTATTTTACATAAGGTAGGTAGATAGCAGGTCCTCACTGGTAAGGTAAGCAATGATCTAACAAAAGTAAGGGAATAAGTCATAAATCTATCTAGGGGAAGAACACACTAGACAGTAGGAATGGGAAGTGCCAAGGCCCCATGGTATAAACAGCAGGCATCTTAGTATGGCTGGAGCAGAATGACAGAATAAGAGAATAGTAGAATGTAAGACTAGGGAATGACAGAAAGGGTATAGGGACCAGTTAGGCCTTGGAAGTCATGAACAAAGCTTTGGATTTTATTCCTAAAACTGGAAGTCACTGGAGGGCTCTGAGCCACGGAGTTCTACGACGGGACTCACATTCTTAAAAGATCACTCTAGCTGCTGTTTAAAGACCAGATTCTAAATAGGCATTAATTAGGAAGCTATTGCAATAAGCCAGGCGAGAAATGATACAGCCTGGGCTAAAGTGGCGCAGTCCAGGTGGTGAGAAGTGGTTGATTATGGATGTATTTTGCAGATTCAGTTAGTAGGACTTACTAATGGATTAAACATGGATGCACGAGAAAGAGAGGAGTCAAAAAGAACCTCAGGTTCTTGTCCTGAGCAATTGGAAGCTAATATTTCTTGAGATAGGGAAGTTTGTAGAAGAAGCAGGTTGGGGTAGAGAGGGAAAAGGTTAAGTAAAAATGAGTTAAATGTGCAATGCCATGTATACAAATGGAATGTCAGTTAGGTTGCTGGATATAAAAACTGGGAAGTTCAGGGACATGATAGGCACCAAAAATACAATTTTAAGAGTCATCAGTGAATACATAGTATTTACAGCCAAGGAGCTATACAAGATATCCTAGAGAGCGAGTCTAACTAGAGAAGAAAAGAAATCCAAAGATTGAGCCCTGGGGCACTCCAGTGTTCAGTTGGGAGATGAGGAGGAACCAACAGAGGAAGCTAAAAAGAAGCAGTCTCAAGGGAGAAGGACACTGATAAGTCAGTGTCCCAGATGCTAAGCAAAGAGTATTTTCAAGAAGGGAGTGATAACTGTGCTAATTTTGTAGTATCTGTCAAAATGCAAAGTGAGAATAGTCTCTCATTCAGCAATTCCATTTTGAACTGTTTATTCTACAGAAATATATAAGCACACATGAAAACTGCTCTCTGCGTGGATATTTTTAAATTATCATTTGTTAGAGCAAATTAAATGCTCATCAATAGGGGACTGCTTAAATTATGGTACACGTGAAAAAGAGAATAAAATGGAATAATTAAAATAAATGGGAGAGGTAAGTTACTGAGATGGAATGATCTCTGAATATTAAGTTAAAAAAACTACTTGAAGAATAATCACATGGAATGACTGATTCCAGACACATGGAAAAAGAAAACATATATGTGTATGTTACCTGCAGAATAGGCAGGATAGTGTGATGAGAGAACACATGAGCTCCAAAACAGACTTCCTGGGATATAAATTTGGCCTGTTACCTTAGGCAAGTTGCTTAACTTTTCTTGGCCTTCCTTCCTCCCTCTATAAAATCCCTCAAAGGGAGGTTATCTGAGGATTAAATGAATTAATATACAAAAAGGATCAGTGTCTGATACATAGCAATCACTCAATAAGTGTTAGAAATTAATAATATCATAATAATGTATATAATAAATAATAACCACACATATAAATTCATAGAAAGAGATTTTGAAGTTTACTCTCCAAACTGTTAACACTTGCTTTCTCTGAAGTTTGGGACTGGGAGTTGGCAGAGGAGGTGAGAGGTGGCTGGCAGGGACTTAAACACTTTACCATATATATGTCCAAATTACTTGAATTGTTAATAATATACTAATGCAAATTTTTACAAAAGTAGATGTGCACTTCTTGTGAAATTTTTAAACTTTTTTTAATTTAAAGAGGAAAAAGAATAGTAAAAATTTATGAATCTTCATGGCTATTTTTGGTGATTTTTCACTCTATACTATGGTTCAGCTGACACTGAAAAGATAAATCAAAGAATTAGGATAATGAGAAGCAGGCGATATAACATTTTCTAGTCATTTCCAAGAAAGATACCTAGAGAGACAAGTGGCAATAAAAATAGAAAAGACAGAAAAGAAGAGCCTGAATAAAATGAAGTAAAGGGAAGAGAATGAAATTGAACACTGATTCATAGACTCTGAATCTAACCATTTGGGCAAATCAAAAACACTATCTATCACATTTGAGAGAGGCAGTCACCCAGCATCTCTGACACACTTCTAGTGATGTAGACAGCATGTATTCTTAATCTGTTACACCTTATATTAACCAAATGTAGTCCCTCATTGGTCCTCCTTGTCTCATCTGAAGTAACATAGAATACTCTACTCTCTCTTCACCAAGAATGACTTCTGACTACATATTTTGGCCCCACTACCTTGTCTGGATGGGCCCAGCCCTGTCCAATGTGAGCAGAAAGGTCATTCCAAACAGCAGGCTGCTACAGTTGCTCCACACCCAAGGCAAATTACAGCTAAGATTCTTTTCTCTCCGTGATGCCAACAGGTAGAACGGTTATGACAATGTGGATGTACAACTGCAAGACTTCGGACTTCGACTAAATTCTGCTTGGAGAAACAACAGGTATTTGCAGGAGGCAAATGCTAAAGTGTGCTCTATGCAGACTCAACCCTTTCATATGTAACTCCAAGTCTTTCTTTCATTACCTCTTTCTTTGTCTTCAGTACAAACCCTTCAGCAGCTCTTCCCCAGACCTTCCCAAGGTGGAGCTCACCACTCCATGTATGGCTCTGCCTCTTAATTACTATTTACTGCATTTGCATGTGTTTTTTTTTCTCATTATAATGTCATTAGCATGCAAGGGAGCCTGGTTGCCAGGGCAACCAGGAGTGGTGAATGCACCGCACAGCCTTTAATGAAAACTTAACCCTACTTCGTTTAATTCCCACTGTGTTTTTGGCTCACTTCACTTTTGTGGTCACAAGAATGAAAATATCCTGCAGTTACCCCTGCTTATGTAGTGCTGCCCCAAGGTCTTGGGAACTTACGTGTGTCCCCCGAACATACCAACAGCACTTTATATTTCTCATAAGTAACCTTGATAACTTCCTCTGATAACAATAAATTCTCCTTCCAATCAACACTGCTCACTCAACAGTCTTCTGAATATCTAAAATAGTCTATTTTTCTGCAGATTAAATATTCTCAGGTTCTCAAATTTGATATGATTTCTGCAGTCTTTACTCACCTAACTGGCAGCCCCTGAAAACATTCTAAATGATTTGGTTGAGATCAAACACTACCTCTATAGCATCCTGCCCATCTAGTAACCTTCTCAAAAGAAAATAAAAGATTAATTTGACACGATTTTTTTTTTTTAGCCAACCTACAAAAGTATGCTTATCAAAGCTGGGTATAATAATAAGAATAATGGTTTGTCAGGTGATCAAATCAACATTTAATTTAAAAACAAACAAACCAAAACCTCAGTCACAACAGGGAAAAATGAGATGACACTCAGGATGAATAAAAATATCCTAAAATTAGGTGCAAAAATCCAACTACACACCCATAGGAGCTCTTGCTGAACAGAAATGCCCACTTTTAAGCCACAAGAGCTACAGATGCCTTCAAGTTCAATAGGAGCCAAAGTGTGACAGGCTGTCATATGCGGATTTCTTAGAACTCAGTTTGTAATTGTAATACTTGCAGAATAAGGTAAGGAGAGCAAGGTCAACAGTCCTGTAGAACTGTTTTAAGAAAGCAAATCTTGTATGAACCAGCAGCTAATGGCCACAAACATCTATTATTTTCTGGTATTGCTGTCTTTTACAACATGAGGAAAGACAGAATCAGTAGAGCCAACCACTGAAGTAAGGCAACCTGAGGAGTTAGGAGCCAATAGGAAACAAGGTCTCACTTCTGATGAAGCAGACCTAAAGAGAACCAGCAACAAAGCTACTGTCCAATAAAACCAGCTGTGATGACGGAAAACTTTCTTGTGCTGTCCAAAATGGTAGCCAGTAGCCACTTGAAGTGTGGCTACTATAATCAGAGAACCAAGTTTTTTTATCAAATTTGATTTTACTTAATTTAAATTTCAATTTGAATTACCACATGTAGCTAGTGGCCACCATATGTAAAGCACAGCTACATAAATGATGAGGTGCTGCAAAGTAAACGTTCTGATGACATCTTAAGATCAGCTATATTCATCAACTTTCTCCCAAACAAGGAACTGAAGTGAGGCCTATCAAATCTGAGTCATAGGGCGCCTGGGTGGCTCAGTTGTTAAACACCTGCCTTCAGCTCAGGTCATGATCCCAGGGTCCTGGGATCGAGTCCCACATCGGGCTCCCTGCTCGGGGGGAAGCCTGCTTCTCCCTCTCCCACTCCCGCTGCTTGTGTTCCCTCTCTCGCAGTCTCTGTCTCTGTCAAATAAATAAAATCTTTAAAAAAAAAATCTGAGTCATAACCTAGGAGGAGGCCCTAGTACAGCACCCACTGCAGACCACATCCTTCACAGGAGAAGGTCCAGACTGTGAAAACAGTCTGCACTGAGATCAGGCGTGGGAGTTTAGAAGGAAATGAGTAGTTAGGATTACTACAGATCTGAGAACCTTTATAGCATAGAGTCAAGTACATAGACTCAACAGCCAGACTGCCTGAATTCATATACCAGCTCTACCATGAATAAGAGCGACCTCAGTTTCCTCACCTATAAAATGGGAATAATAATGAGTACTATTACCAACCAGTGTAAAATTAAACTGAACTAATACATACAAAACACTAAAAATAGAGCCTGACACAAAGTAATTACTAGTGAGTATTTTTTTCCCAAAAAGTAGGTTTCTCCTTCAAAAGTTAATTTATTTTGATCAATCACCATGAGTGAGTTATAGAAGGCTAGGATAACCTATTTCTCTTCCCAGGCCTTTATTCTTCTACATGATTAAGAGGCCATCTGAACAGCTTTTTGGCTTAGTCCAGCTGAGTCTGGTTCATCATCCTCTTGCCACCTACCCATCCCACTACTGCTGGCCCATATCCCCCACCTCAGTAAGACATAAGATACTGCAGGCTCTGCTCCATCACACAAGCCCAGTTGGTAAATATATTTCCTGAAATTTTACCCTCTCCCGGTCCTTGCTTTTTACTCCATTCTCTGAAATCCCTTATTGAATTTGAGACCTGTCACAGTCAACATTCTTGCCTCGGATTTCCAGACTGTCATAGGATTCACTCCAGTGCTTCCTAACCTTTTCACATCATGACACACATGAAAATTCATATTTAAACAGTATAATGGAGTAAACTTGAGGGAGTTTGGTGGTGTCTATATGAAACTCAGTGAAAAAAATCTTAAATACATTTTCTTTATATTATAAAATTATTAGTCGATCCCCATTCCTACCCCCAACCCCAAGCTACTCTACTTTCTCTCTCTACAAAGACAAGTGATAGAAACTTATTTCTCATCACTAACTAGAATTTGGATAATTCAAATCTAAATTGTACTCAAAATTGCCATCACTTAGCAAATCAAACAGATCTTCCTTTACTTTCATCAACAAATGTAATGTGAAAATTTCTTACAATAGTATAAATAGTGAATACAACTGAAATCATACACCTAAATCTATGATGCAGTTCTTCCTTAAGCATACAAGATGTCTCTCTACTTGTCCTAATGATCAGTCTTTACTCTTCAAACCATGCAACAAACTAAATGCCACAAATCAATCTTCTTTAAGCATACATTTCCAAGGCTAAATTTTTGCACTGAATCCATAAATGTTATCAGTACACGCAAATACACGGTCATGAGATCCTGGCAATTTTCTATTAGGTTTATTCACTCACGTAATGAATGTATTTTTTTCAAGGCAGTAACTACCTTTAACAAATCTTCAAAGCAAGAACTGTTTACAGAAAAAGTCTGAATTCTCCTTCTAGTTCATCAGCTTTAACAGAACTCCTCTTTGGACATAGACCGCCCCTCAGTATGAAACAGTGGAAAGCTATATTCTAATCCCATTTCTTCACATGAAGCTAATAACAGATGTGAATAAAGCAGCTTCAGCTATACATATTCTCCATTTAGATACATCAGACTATGTGAAATTCATGTACAGGCAAACTTTTACACAAGAGAGTTTCTCTGAGAATCAAATACCATATTATTTGAATCTGTGTTTTCACGACTCCATCCTCCTGTCTCTGCACTCACTCCAGCACTATACAAACCCAAGCATGTTTCCATAATACCTTATTTGTTTCAAAGTATGAATTCACCACCTTCAATATTTCATCCCCAGTAATTTCTTTTGGTATTGCTTTACAAAGAACTGATATTCTTCCCAGCATTTCTCTTTAGGAATTCTAACTGTGCTGGAATTTGGCAGTTTCTAACATGTATCTGATTTCATAATAATCTGGATTAGTGTTTTCTTTATGTTATCTGACATATCATCAATGTATTTATAAGTATTATTTGAGAGTACCACTTTTCCATCTCTTTTGCTAGACTGGCTGGTAAAATGAGGGCTTCTATCTTTGTGTGACGCAGCTCAGCTTTAGCTTTTAATGGTGCGACCTTGTAACTGGTTTATTTAGCTTAATCTAAATAAACTGAAAAAGTTCATTGTTGCTAAGCACAGCAAAGGAAACCGTCAACAAAACAAAGAGGCAACCCACAGAATGGGAGAAGATATTTGCAAATGACACTACAGATAAAGGGCTGGTATCCAAGATCTATAAAGAACTTCTCAAACTCAACACCCAAAAAACAAATAATCAGTCAAAAAATGGGCAGAAGACATGAACAGACACTTCTCCGAAGAAGACATACAAATGGCTAACAGACACATGAAAAAATGTTCATCATCGTTAGCCATCAGGGAAATTCAAATCAAAACCACACTGAGATACCATCTTATACCAGTTAGAATGGCAAAAATTGACAAAGCAAGAAAGAACAAATGTTGGAGAGGTTGTGGAGAAAGAGGAACCCTCTGACACTGTTGGTGGGAATGCAAGTTGGTACATTGGAAAACAGTGTGGAGATGCCTCAGAAAATAAAAAATAGAGCTACCCTATGACCCAGCAATTGCACTACTGGGTATTTACACCAAAGACACAGATGTAGTGAAAAGAAGGGCCATATGCACCCCAATTGTTCATAGCAGCAATGTCCTCAATAGCCAAACTGTGGAAAAGAGGCAAGATGCCCTTCAACAGATGAATGGATAAAGAAGATGTGGTTCATAGATACAATGGAATATCACTCAGCCATCAGAAAGGATGAATACCCAACTTTTACATCAACATGTATGGGACTGGAGGAGATTATGCTAAGTGAAATAAGTCAAGCAGACAAAGTCAATGATCATATGGTTTCACTTATTTGTGGAACATAAGGAATAGCATGGAAGACATTAGAAGAAGGAAGGGAGAAACAAAGGGGGGAAAATCAGAGTGAGAGGTGAACCATGAGAGACTATGGACTCTGAGAAACAAACTGAGGGCTTTAGAGGGCAGGGGGGTGAGGGGATGGGATAGCCCAGTGATGGGTATTAAGGAGGGCATGTACTGCATGGAGCACTGGGTGTTATACGAAAACAATGGATCATGGATCACTACATCAAAAACTAATGATGTATTGTATGGTGACTAACATAACATAATAAAATAAAATTTAAAAAAAAGAAAAGAAAAAGCTCATTGTTGGAACCAATCTCAAAAAGAGTTTTGGTTTTTTTGTATTGCTTTTACAAAACTTAAGAATGTTCCAGTCTTTTCCCGCACAGGATGAGTTTTTGCAGTGAGGTGCCAGCACCGTTTGCTTTGTACCTTGTCTTCACAATAATTTTTCCTGCCAGTAACACATTTAGGCTGAGGGGGAAAAAGTTACTGAGCACACAACTTCAAGTTTGGGATAAATCTCATTTCATTACCTAACTAGTGACTTGATGGCTTTCCAGCTTTAATGAAGAGTTATCCATTAAGATTGAAAAGTACAGTACCTGTAAAATTTAAATCTTTTTCAAATATAAAGACCTAATGGGGCTTATAGACTTTTACAACTACATAAAATCTATTTACAGGAATAGGGAAATAGGGAATCTTCTGTGTTCATTAAAATGTTTTTAAAACAGGGGCATCTGGGTGGCTCAGTCAGTTAAGCGTCTGCCTTTGGCTCAGGTCATGATCCCAGGGTCCTGGGATCAAGCCCCACATTGGGATCCCTGCTCAGCAGGGAGCCTGCTTCTCCCTCTCCCTCTGCCTGCCGCTCTGCCTTCTTGCTCTCTCTCTCTCTCTCTGTGAAATAAATAAAATCTTTAAAAAAATAAAATGTTTTTAAAACAAATTTCATAAAAGTTCAAATAATTTATCATTGATTTTTGTTTATTCCAAAAACTAAAACTTTGACATAGTCACAAAATATATAACATATCAACTGATGTGTGATTAAAAATATTTTCACAAATGTATTTTCTAAGGCTAGAAAGCCTTTTAATGAATAAACCTAATTAAATTACATTCAATCATTACTTGATTTTTAAAAATAAATATTTTTTAATTTCCAAAAACAAACAGTAGTTACAAAAGTCTTTCAAGATGCAACTTTGGCTAAGTGTTACCACCAAAAGCAAAAACTAAGTAAGTAATAAATCAAGAACAACAAAATCAATGTTTTATTTAGCAATACTCAGTAGCAGAAAATGGCAATAAAAGTAATAAAAATAATCATATATAAATTCTAAGTCAACAAAATTATAAAATGATGATGGTGATAATGATAAACTAAGCTGAAATTAAAATACAAATACTCTACATGTATTAAAAGACAAAATTTTAAAAGATGAAAGCAATCCAAATATCCATCAACAGAAGAATGGATAAATAAAACGCCATACACACACACACACACACACACACAGGAATATTATTCAGCCTTAAAAAGGAAAAAAGTCTGAAATGTGGATGAATCTTGAAGACATTATGCTAAGTGAAATAAACCAGTTATAAGAAGACAAATACTATATGATTCCACTTAAATAAGGTACCTAGAGAAGTAAAAAATCATAGAAACACAAAGAAAAATGGTGGTTGCCTGCAGCTGGGAGGAAGGGGGGATGGGGAGTTGTTTCATGAATACAGAGTTTCAGCTTACTAAGATGAAAAAGTTCTGGAGAAGGATGGTGGTGATGGCTATATAACAATGTAAATGTACTTATGACTAAAACTTCTACTGAAATGAACCACTTAAAAAGGAGTTAAGATGGTAAATTTTATGTCATGCATTTTCTACCATAATTTTTTAAATTAATTTAAGTGGTTATATTTATATTTTTTACCACAAATATAAAAATTAAAAAAAATATTACTGATGCGAAGTGTATCATAAGTATGTAATCAGACACACTGGGATGATTCAAGGTCCAGCGTCAAGCATAGGTGCCATATGATATGGCTACTACAGAGAACTTTCTGGCCACAGGTGCCACACCAAAATAACTGCTGAATTTAGGGCATTTACATATAGAGTCATTTAAATAGTGCTCAAATATCATTTCAACTACTATAAATTTCTAAATGATTATACAAGACATTGTTAATGAATTATGACCATTAGTATCTTGAACCCACTTATAGCCTGTTCAAGTATTCAACTTCCAACTTTCTCCCTGATTAGCCTCTTGTCTCTCTCCCAAGGTTGGCATATTTATTCTTGGACATTCCTCTGGCTAAATCTCATCCTTAGATCAACCAAGGTTTGGGATCCCTACTTCCTGAATGCTATCCCAGGCTACCTTCCCTCTAGCACCATTGGCATGAACTCATACCTAGATTGGCTACAAAAAAAGCTAATTCATCACAAGCTGCCTTACTAGAAGCAGTATCTGGAACAAGGTGAATTATGTGACCTTCTAAAGCTAAACTTCTATTTCTATGACTTATGAACATTTTTATGACTCAAGGTTATATAACACATAAATTTCAGCTTTATATTCTGATTGTTTGTCCAGGTATCAGCTATGAATAACATACGTATCAAAGAAGCATCCCTTACCATGATTTTCAGTAGCATTAAAATATGCTGGGTAAAACTGAAAAGTAAACGAAGTTTGCCACTGATGCACATGTAGAAATGGGAATTTCTACCACCACTCTGTTGTCAAGGCCACAGATTATCAAAGTTCCTAACCCCTCAAAAGTGCTACAAAGCACATAGCTCAGCTTTCTCTGTTGTTCACTTTCCTCCACCTAAAACCCTGCCCTAATTTTTAAAAATTTCAATTTGGCAATAGCCCACCTCCATTTGGACACAAATCCTGGTCAGGCTTTCTGATTTTCTTTCAAGAATGTCAACACCAATTCCCACCCAAGGGTCACTGGAGCATATGAACCTGCCCTTAATGGGGAAACACAGACTATCTCCACTTCCGGTTCTACTATCCAACCCTTAGCTCATTAACCACTCAGTATCATCAAGTGGTTTTGTTAGGGTCCTGAAATTATAAATGATAGCCTTTTCTTTTTACTCAAATTTGAATATCAAAGTTATGTAATGGGGCAAAGGAACATAAATCAACATTTGAAAATCTCATCCTAGACCAAATGCTTTTCAAACCATCTGTGGTAAAAGATCAGGAATTTTATTTCCAATCTGTCATAGACATGCTTTTGTGAAAAACACTAAAATGAATTACTAGAAAAAAAAATGAAATTAAAAAATTCAAAACATACAAAATATAAGTCTCAATTTAAGAAAAAAAAAGGAAGAAGAAGAAGAAAAAGAAGAAGAATGTTGTTCTTTTAGAGCAGTTTTAAGTTCACAGGTACAGAGTTCCTCCCATGTACCTCTGCTCCCCCATACACATGGCCTCCCCCATTATCAGTATTGATTTTCAAATTATATTTGACAGACATAATATTACTGTCAAATTATTTACAAGTTTCTAAGCACTCATTTCAATTTCCGCATTTATCTCCTTGCACTGGTACCAATCCAGGACCACATTTCTGAGTAACACTGCCTTTCATCTCAACCCAAATATCCACCTCTACCCTGTCACCAGAGTCAAAAACAATCCTCTCCATAAAAGAACCAGGAAGACACAAATGGCATATGCTATGGTTAGTGAAAAACCACTTGGGGTACATACACATCTGCCATCTATATATTTCTAATTCATGGAAGCCGATCCTTTTTCATAAGCTATTCACCAATCTAATACATTTTCAGGTTTATGAGAGTAACAGGGTATAGGAGTCTCATATATGCCTTTCACTCTGAAACCTCTCATTTTGGGCGGGGGGGGGGGGGTAGTTAAATCCCCTATGCTGGTTCTTCATTATTTACATAATAAAGATCCATTTAAATGCACACGCACTACGCCCTCCTGAAGCCAGCAGGAGGTGAACATGAAGACCTGAGACCAAACTTCTCCGTATGTGTGCAAAGCGTGTTTCCATTGTGCAATCACTTTACAAATAAGAAATAAATACTGGGTTTATAAGACTTGGAAGAAAAGGTTTATGGCTTTGACTGTTTTCCATTACTGGAAAATTTACATGCTGAAAAGTAGCAAAAACCAGTGCAAAAGAACAAACAGTGGGTGCACTTCAAGAGCTTGTTTCTTTCAAGGATCAGGAGTAAAATTGGGTTTTATTAGCTGTTTCATTAAGTTTTACTTTGAAGAAAAACAAACAGTGAAGGCATATGTGCAACATCTGATGAAAAAGGATTTTATTCTAAACAGTCTCTGTACAAAACTCATTAATGTAACATTAAATGTGAAGACTTGTCTAGCAATTTTAGGAAGATTTTACTCATTTTAGTTTATTTATAATTTCTGACACAGTTTATTTAACATACTCTAATCTTTAAATCACCATGTGTACTAAACTAATAGATTAAATCTGTCTTTTCAATGACATTTTGCAATAAATATCTACAGCAGCTGTTAAAAGCAATTAGTATATGAAGTTTGTATCACATTTAACACCTAAAGTAAGATAATATAGCTGGATATTGATAACTTGGAAATCATGAAAGCAGATCAGTTCTTCTTAATCAAACTCCTAATTATAAATACTTTACTTATACGACAAGATGCTACAAAGCATACTCTTTAAGAAACATTTAAATTTATGTGCTATTATAATCTAATATCTGGAATCTAAGCATCTAATGTATCAAAGTGTTAAGTAAAAGTAAATACTTTTTTCCTCAGAGCAAATTTAAACACGCTGGATATTCATCATATTCCCCTGGAATAATTTATTCAATCACTATTTTTCCATTTCAAGCCTAAATGTTGGTAAGAAGCAACTAAAGTTTGTTAGTAGAAAAAAAAACACATATATCCTAGTTCCCACTGTGGGGGTTACATAATAGTGTGAATCTCTGGTATGGAGGAGAATAAACTTCAGCTTCAAACTAAGTGAGTAAATTACATATTGAACTACAGGTTAGGGGTTAAGATGGTAGTCTTTGGAAGCAGACGCACCTTGGTTCCAATCTTGACCCTGCCTCTTACATAAAGACTATGTAACACTGGCTGGACAAGTCTCTTAACTTCTCTAAGCCTACACATCTCATCTGAAGTAGAAAGAATAATAGCTAATTCATAGGGATATTGTGAGGATTAAATGAAATTAGGCATATGTAAATAATAGCACAGTGATGATGTTTGAAAATGGACTTTCCTTTTTAAAAAAAATTATGACTCATTTTAATCAAAATAATATAACACATAGTTTTAAAAGTCAAATGGCACTAAAATGCATATATATATACATATGTATATATATATGTATATATATATATATACATATGTATATATATAACAAAAATCAGCAGCTCTTTCTTACCCTTCCCCACATTCTGGTCAGTCTACCTAGAGGCAATCATTTGCAACTTTCCTTGCTATATCTTCTGGCATTCATCTCCAAATTCCATCTATTTTATGTATATAGCTTTCTCCTGATAGATGAAATTCAGGGTGACCCTCAAACTAAAAAACCACAATCATTAAAAAATGATTTCTGTTAAACTTATACATCAGAAAGAACATAGAGAAGAAACATACTTTATCTTAGGAGAGTAGTCCAACTCAATTGTAACCTGTGATTAAAGGGTCTCTACTCCTCAGAGTACAAATATGAAATTTCCCCCAATAGCTGCTCTTAACTCTCTTGTGTAGAATCTCCTTTCCCACTTGTTAAGTGTGGCAGATTGACTGCATTAATGACCCCAATTTTTCACACCTCACTATATCCTTGCCCCTTGGCAGTGCCTTCCCACAATGACTCTGAGTTTGGCCTCCAAGAAAAGTTTAAATAGAAGTTTTAAAGAGTGCTTGAGTGCTTCTACTTTCTGTTTTTGGACCCCAACCACCACCATAAGAACAAGCTCAGGCTAACCTCCTGGAACATAGAACTAAGTCAAATCATCCCAAATGTGGCCATCTTAGACAAGCCAGCTCCCAGCTAACCCTGAGCTGACTGTAGACACATACACAAGCCCTGCAGATATCAGCTAAGCCTGTCACAGATCAGAAGAATGGTCTAGCTAATTTATAAGCTTCTCAGAAATAACAAATGGTTGTTTTAAACGACTAAGTTTTTGGGCGCCTGGTGGCTCAGTCGTTAAGCATCTGCCTTCGGCTCAGGCCATGGTCCCAGGGTCCTAGGATCGAGTCCCACATCGGGCTCCCTGCTTCTCCCTCTCCCACTCCCCACTGCTTGTGTTCCCTCTCTCGCTGTGTCTCTCTCTGTCAAATAAATAAATAAAATCTTAAAAAAAAAAACCCACTAAGTTTTATAATGGTTTATTATGCAGTAATACCTAACTGATATATTAAGGATCCTTAAACAACAACTCAGTACCATACTATAACTTTTTAGGCACTTTCAGTTATTAGAATTCTATCCTTCAGACAATTAGAACTCAATCTTATCATTATTATTGTTATTTTGAAGCCTTCAGACTCAAAATCAATTTGAAGCTCTTTTCTCCCTGTGGTTCAACCCATACTCTCTGCAGCTTGGAATGGAGAAATGAAGCATGGTCTTGCTCAGAGGAACCTGCTGTCCCTCAATACTTCTTCCAGGAACCCATAGCTTGAGAATTAGAAGAAGGAAGGACAGTTATCCCCTTGCTTAACTGGGTAGAGTCATGGTACCCTCTCTGCCATTTTGCTGTTTCTTCTCTGGCTGATACTGACTGGCTGTCAGTGTTCCTGCATGTGGCAAGCACACAGCTGCCAGCTCCCTCATGGGGTGACTGTATGGGCTCTTCAGAAGATCGTGCAGGGAAACCGCTCTCTGGACATTGTTCCAGATTGCAACTAAGGCCTAAAGCTGAAGACAAAATACCCTGAGTAACTTATTTTCTATATTTGAATTGCTATGAATAATCTACTAGCCACTGAGACCAGAAACCTGCCTATAAAGATTGCTCTGAGGAACCATTCCTGAAGAACTGGGATCCCCAACCCCATCCCAATATGATAGAGTGACCATGTACCCTCTACCTCTGCAGAGGTCCCTTTACCTCCTGGCTTAAGCAGGACGACAGAAAAATAGGCCAAGCCTAGCTACTCTCTGGAGTGCATACATTAACAGATTAAACGTGCCCTCTCTCCCCGTACTATCACTCTCAATTCCATTTGCCCCTGTTTTAGCAGAAAAGGGCAGACCAGCCAGTCTAATGCTAAGCAAATGTTCAACTAGGCAATGAAGGGACCCTCCTTCTGACTTGAGGGCATCCCATACTCTTTATAAATGGTTCCTTGGACAAGGAAGGAAGGCTTTTGGAGTGGAAGGAAGGAAGGAATCATTCCTCATCACAGACTCTTACACTTCTCCTCTGCTGAATCCTATTCTCATATTGGGATGGGGTTGGGGATCCCAGTTCTTCAGGAATGGTTCCTCAGAGCAATCTCTATAGGCAGGTTTCTGGTCCCAGTGGCTAGTAGATTATTCATAGCAATCCAAATATAGAAAATTAGTTACTCAGGGTATTTTGTCTTCAGCTTAAGGCCTTAGCTGCAATTCTGGCACAAGATAAAAAGGTCCCACTCAACACACTGTTACATGGTTATTTTTAAATCTAAAGTATGCATTAAATTCTACTATACTGCATATCATTATAGAAAAATTCCATTTTTACAGAAATGCCAGTTTTATTAAAAAGACTGCCCTGAAGAGGTTATTTGAATGATACTTATTAACTTTTTATGTAAATTTCATGGTGTTTTCATGGATCCTAATTCACCAATTAAGGGATAAAAGAACACTGGCATTTTAAAAAATTTCTCATAATTTTTCAAATAAAACTTTTCACCTAATAAAGTTCTTTGGACAAATTGTGAATTTTTATTTCTTACAGAAAATCAGAAAATCATTCATTTAACCACTATTTGTGTGTGTACATACTTTCATACTTGGTGATATTCTAGGTGCACTGGGCATATCAGCAAACAAAACAAAGATCTCTGGCCTCACAGACTAAGCTGGGAAAGAGACATTAAACAGTAAACATAATAAAAAAGTAAATTACAGAGCACGTTGGAAGGTGAAGAGTTGTACGAGAAAAAGAAAACATGGAGTAGGATAAGCAAAGTCAGGAGTGAGGATGGCAGGTAGGGAGATCAAGTGGTTCGACATGTTGAAAAGGGTGATAGGAAGGCTGCAGTAAGAAGGTGATGTGTGAGCTCACACATGAACAATGGGGGGGATGATGAGAAGAGGCCAGTCAGCCATACCTGGAAGAGGGATGGTGTATACCGAGGGGCCAGCCCATTTAGAGGCTCCAGGCAGGAATGTTTGTCTAGTGTTTCTCCGGTGTGTTTGAGGAACAGCAAGGAAGTCAGTGTGCCTGGATGGTTGTGAATGAAAAGAAGGGAATAGGAAGTGAAGTCAGAAGAGTAATAAGAAGGATGAGGAAGGAGCAGGTCACGTAGTCTATAGTCTATTATAAATGTTTTGGCTTGGGGCGCCTGGGTGGCTCAGTCAGCTGAACGTTTGACTCTTGATTTCTACTCAGGTCATGATCTCAGGGTCCTGGGATCAAACCCCGCTTTGGGGCTCTGCACTTAGCAGGGAGTCTGCTAGAGGATTCTCTCTCTCCCTCTCCCACTGCCCTTCCCCCTGCTCATGCTTGCATGCACTCTCTCTCTCTCTAAAATAAATCTTTAAAAAAATAATAAATGTTCTGGCTTTTATGTAGAGTTCAGAAGTGATGTGCTATGACTCACATTTTAAAAGGGTTATAACATCAGAAGGCAAGGTTGGAAGCAGGCAGATAGGAAGGTAATCCTAGTGAAAGTTGATGGTTGTTTACACCAGGGTGGGAGCAAGAGGAGATGATGAGAAATGGTCTAATCCTAGATATTATAAAGGTGGAGGCAACAGGACGACCTAATGGACTGAAAGTGGGGTCTGAGAGGAATAGAGAAGGTAAGGATAACTCCAGTAGGTTGAATAATTGGAAAGGTGAAGTAGTTATCAATTGAGAGAAGATTAGTTTGGGTAGTAGTGGGTGAGTAAGTTTGGGAGGCAGAAGATTCAGAGTTTAATTTTGGACATGTTGAATTCAGGATCTAAGAGGAAATATTAAAATAGAAATGTGAAGTAAGAAGTTGGACTGATGAATCTAGAATTCAAGACAGAAGTCTGGACATGGACTATACATGTGGGAGTAATTAGCATTTGATGCAATTTAATAATGACCTCCAGGTTCATGAGAATAGCTAAGAGAATAAGACAGTCCCTGGTGTGATTTCCTCCTGCATGGCTGTTCTACGGAACAGTAGTCATTGATCTCCGTCTGCCTTCTCTCCCATCTAAGTGCATGCCACCATGCCATGGAAGATTTGATGGACGTGGACATGAGCCCCCTGAAGCCCCAGAACTATCTTTCAGTTGCGAACTAAAGGCTGACAAAGATTATCACTTTAAGGTGGATAATGATGAAAATGAGCACCAGTTATCTTTAAGAAGGGTCAATGTAGGGGCTGGTGCAAAGGATGAATTGCACACTGTTGAAGCAGACACAATGAATTATGAAAGCAGTCTAATTAAAGTCACACTGGCAACTCTGAAAATGTCTGTACAGCCAACGGTTTCCCTGCTTGAGATTCTCTCTCTCCCTCTCCCTCTCCTCCTCTCCCTCCATCCCACCTCACCTCTTTCCCTCTCTTAAAAAAAATTTAATTAAAAAAAATAAAGTGAAAACTTGTTTTCCTAAAAAGTAAGACAAGGTTATAGATATGTAATTTCACTCCAAATTTATAAATTTAAAAGAATAATCATTAAAATCCCAATAGGTAAATAGACATATGAGGAAATTCACCAAAACAACCACAACTGTACTAGGGTAGTATGATTTTTTATTATTTTTTCCCCTATATTTTTACAAATATCCATGATAATAATATTGTCTGTAGTTGAAGGCCTTTTCCAAGGCTTTAGAAATAAATAAATAAATAAATAAATAAATAAATAAATAAATAAATAAATAAATAAAAATTTTTCAAGCTCAAATTTCAAGTTAAAAATAACCCATAATAGGTCAGAACACATAGGTGAATTATTTAATGAGAAAGAATGGCTCCCCAGCCAGCAAGATTTGACTGTAATCTGACAGCAACCAAAAGAGAGACTGGCCAGTCATTAAAACTTAAAAAAAAAAAAAAAGAGAGAGAGAGATCAGTGAAGGAAACATTGGCAATGTCCACTGCACAGTTCAAGCGAGAGATTCTTACCCTACAAACCTAAAATTGCAACTTCTCCTCAATGGTAAGACTACCCCTATTGCACAGCAAGATGTATGCCACTCTCAGATTATGCCATTAAATATCTCAGTTTTACAACTACACATGAGAATTTGTATTTATTCTGTGCTCATACAATTGTGAATAGCCCATCTACAAAGCAAAAATGAATCACCATGACAGGAGCATTCTAGTTCACTTGACAATTTTATTTATTATAAATTAATAAATTAGACTCTATATACTCTCTGTCTCTCTCTCTCTGTCTCCCTCTCTGTCCTCCCCCCCATATACATATATATATATATATATAAGCTTTAAAACCTGAGGGTAAGATAATCTTGGGCTTCATAAACTCAACACTGTAAAGATAACTCTCCACAAGGCTTTTTGTTTATTTGTTTGTTTTTAAAGGTTTTATTTATTCATTTGAGAGAGAATGAGAGAGAGAGAGAGCACGAGAGGGAGAAGCAGACTCCCTGCTGAGCAGGAAGCCCAAAGTGGGACTCCAGGATCATGACCTGAGCCAAAGGCAGTTGCTTAACCAACTGAGTCACCCAGGCGCCCTTTTTTTTTTTTTTAAGATTTTATTTATTCATATGAGAGAGAGAGCATGAGAGGGGGACAGTCAGAGGGAAATCCACAAGGCTTTTTGAAATACAGCCTGCCACCCTGCCCAGTAAACTCAAACATCACTGTTAGCCAAGAATGTGCTTTTAATTGTTAAGCATGCAAAATTACTATCACTATTTAAATTTTATTTATAAATTTGTAAAGTATTATAGCTTTTCTTTCTCTGATACTCTTGATAATCTTTAACAGTGATGTTCAAAAATATTTAATTCACAAGTGATACACTTGAACTTGTTCTTCTTGAAATGACTGCTTAAGATTTGTATATGCTTAAGTGACAAATCATATCATAACACACAATAAATTATGAATGAAAAATCTAGTGTAACTGACTATGATTCAATGTTTATTATAAAACACAGCAAGCGGCTCCAAGTGCATTTTTCTCCTAATCTCCAAAGATAAACTAAAAAAAATCTACTTTAGTCTAATCAAGATACTATTTAATACAATATATTTAATCTTTATCTAGTGACATTTGGGCCCAGAAATAATATTTCATTAACTCACAGTGGATGGCTTAAACAAATACAGCATTACACCAAAATTAATAGAAGTAACATGCTCACAACTTCCCTAAAAATGATTATTAATACAGTGACATATAATTTTTTAAAATAAGCTAGAGGAAAAAGAAGAAAAGTTAACCAAAAATTAAGTATTTCAAACCAACAAATGTATGTTACTCACATAAAGAAACATGATATCTAAGAAACCTGTGAAAAATGTCTATTTCTTTTAGTAAACCTTAAAATTGTCATTTAACTTCAGCAAAGAATCTATCTAAGCATATTATATACCCAGAGATCAAAAAAATGGGTGTTTAACATTTCACTTTTGAAATAAAAATCACTAATTCCAACAATTCAATGTATAAATATCACAAAGTGAATGGGTAAGCAAAGTAACTGTATTTAAAATACTAATTCCATTATTTACTCTCTAATTTGATTATGTTTCTGTTAAGAAATATCTAGTTGGGTTTATTTATTATCAGCAAATTTGAGACATGGTGAAGAACTAGTCTTCTCAGATATATATGGAAAGCATTTTTAATCCTCTTTAATAATAGAAATAAAAGAAGTGAAATCTCTTAACAGAATGAGGCTATGCAACTCAAGACGTCATCATCTAACAGAAATTCAATCCCAATTCTCTGTTTAGCTCTCTACTTCATAAAACCCAAATCAAAATTTGTAGAAATAATAGATAAACTTGGAAGACATTATGTTAAGTGAAAGAAACAGTCACTAAAAGATAAATGCTGTATGATTCCACTTATATGAGATACCTAGAATAATCAAATTCAGAGAGACAGTAAGTAGAATGGTGATTACCAGAGGCTGAGAGGATGGGGCAATGGAAATACCCATTAGTATTTAATGGGTACAAAGTTTCAATTTTGCAATATGAAAAGAGTTCTGGAACTTGGTTGCATTAACAATATGAATGTACTTAAGTCTATTGAACGGCACACTTAAAAATGGTTAAGATGGTAAATTATATATTATGTGTATTTTACCACAGTTTTAAAGATTTTATTTACTTATTTATTTGAGAGAGAGAGAGTGAGTGCACGAGTGGGGGAAGGGGCAGAGGGAGAAGCACACACCCTGCTGAGCGGGGAGCCCCATGAAGGGCTCGATCCCAGGACCCCCAAGATCATGACCTGAGCCAAAGTAAGATGCTTAACCAACTGAGCCACCCAGGCACCCAGCCATAATTTTAAAAATAAATTTAAAAATTGTAGAAATAAAAAAAAAATCATAGAAATAATATGTCTTTGAGACTTTTCCTGAGTTCATTCATTAATTTTAATATATAATGAGAAATAGAGTGCACTTGAAGTACCAATAATTTTAAGACAGGGAAAAAAGAAAGCCAAGCTAATTATATTGAGATATGTTATATCACTTTATATATGCTAGAGATGTTTTAAAACAGTATGTACCTGGCTGTGAATTGATAATTGAGGGAGTTAGATGACAGGCACATGTGAATTCATTATACTATTCTTTTTACTTTTGTACATTTGAAATTTTTTTATAAGACATTTAAAATAAAAACAGCTGTAAGCAAAGTGTGAAATTCAGGAGGGCAGAAGTATTGATGGGAATGGCAAGGTACGTTTTCTACCAAGATAGTCTTAAAAGATGGAATAAAGTAAAATACTGAAATATTTTACAATCTATTTTTAAAAATATAAAGTTGATGTAATTAGAATAATGGTAAAGAGTTTTTAGGAAAAGCAATGTGAACTTAACCAGAAAGACTACTGAAAGGAAAGAATTAAAAAATCAACTTAAATTTCTAAGAATAAAATGAAATTGTAAAAATTTACTCTATCTAAATTAGGAAATAAAAGCCCTTTCAATCAGCTGTTCCTAAGCTGTAAAGAAAGTAATCAAAATATTTCTGGTGTGTTGCTACATAAATTTCAAAATATAATCAAGTAGGTTTAACTAAAGATGGAATTAATTGGGGGGGGCCTTTAGTTCTTCTTTAACAATAACATACAAAATAATCTAGGATTAACTGTACAAAATCCAATCTCAATATTTGTAGACTATTTTGTTTACAGTATCTGAGTATCTCTCTTCGTATTTTTGCTATACAAAAGTGAGAGAAGAAAGTTGAAAACCCATGGGAAATTATTTTATCAATAACCTATGAAAGGTCAAATCACAGAACTGAGATACTAAACTAATATACTCATATCTCGTAGGTAAAAACAAAAAATTTAGAAGGCAAGTTGCTTTGAAGTTTTAAACTCTGCACAAATCGCCACTGGGGATCTAAACCTGAAATAAGGCTAAGAACATTTGTAATTATTATTTTTTTTTAAAGATTTTATTTATTTATTTGAGAGAGAGAGAATGAAAGACAGAGAGCATGAGAGGGAAGAGGGCAGAGGGAGAAGCAGACCCCCTGCCGAGCAGGGAGCCCGATGCAGGACTCGATCCCAGGACTCCAGGATCATGACCTGAGCCGAAGGCAGTCGCTTAACCAACTGAGCCACCCAGGCGCCCAACATTTGTAATTATTAATAAAGTTTACGGTAAAGCGTACATTTTGACAAGATAGAAGAAAAGGAAGCCTATATGTAACATACATAAAAGTAAAGACAAAAGTACCAAATTCAAACCTATATGCACATTACCCATATTCAATACATAACAATATTTTGCCACATTTGCTTCTTCTATCCCTGATTTTTTATTTTGTTAAGCTAAATTGGTGTCATCTTATACTTTACTCCATAATCAAATATCTGTAATTGTCTTTAAAAAGGTCCTTTTACAGTTGATTTGTTTGAGTTAGGATCCAAATAAGGGTCACAAATTACATTAGGTTATATCTCTTGAATTTCTTTTAATCTAGAGTATGGTCTGAACTGTTGCCAGTTCAAGAACTAATTGTTGTCAGTCCAAAAACTGTTACCGGTCCTCAAATTCTTTGTTATAGGTTAATGAGATAAACTCAGAAAAGAAAAGTAAGGACTTAGAAACTTTCACAGTAAGTTGACACTCCAAACATCGTAGTGCATGGTCAGTGGACCTATGACCCTGAACCAGGCCGGTGGTCCTAACCCTCCCATGGTGACTCATGAGCTGCACACTAGGACCACCTACCGGTCGCTGCCCAGAAAGGATTTTTTTTTTTAAAGAGAGTGGTGTGGGGGGCAGGAGCAGAGGGAGAGGGAAGAGAGAATGTAAAGCAGGCTCCATGCTCAGCACAGAGCGTGACATGGGGTTTGATCTCATGACCCTGAGATCATGACCTGAGCTGAAATCAAGAGTCAGATGCTTAACTGACTGAGCCACCCAAGCGCTCTCAGAGGATACTTTAAAAACAAAACAAGCTTGGTCTTCAATACCAGATAGTTAGAGATGCAATCCTCTCCTCACTTCTTTACCCAACCATTAACTTTTTAAGGAAATTGAGTCAGTTGTCCTTTAGATTTCTGGATTTCTCTATTTGTTTCCTGTGGTGTCAATTAACTTGGTTCTCTATCACTTGACTTCCTTAATTGATTCTATTCAGCCACAACATTTTGGGCAAGAATATTTCATGGATTGCACTCTGCGATTCATATTATAAAACTTCACCAAATATATAGTATCTGAATGTACTATTTTTAGTAATGCCGTGATTAATCACTAGGGTTCAGGTGATGATAGTTCAATCCCTCCTTTGTAAATTCCCCATCAACCTTTCACCTAATAATTTCATCCACTGATTACTGTCACCTAATTCATTTCATTAGGCATTGAAAAGTAATGATTTTCTTTTTTTTTTTTTTAAAGATTTTATTTATTTATTTGATAGAGAGAGACACAGTAAGAGAGGGAACACAAGCAGTGGGAGTGAGAGAGGGAGAAGCAGGCTTCCTGCAGAGCACAGAGCCCGATGTGGGGCTCGATCCCAGGACCCTGGGATCATGACCTGAGCCAAAGGCAGACGCTTAACGACTGAGCCACCCAGGCACCCCGAAAAGTAATGATTTTCTAATTCTACCATCCTTTCTACATTTATCAGATGGAATTCTGGGGGAAAACAGTTCCCTTATCAAATTAGTCTATTTAGTTACCATGAAATACAGATAATACAGGAAAGGTAAGATAAATGCTTATTTCTTTCCTTTTGATTAACAATTTTCAAACCAAAAATATTTAATGAGTTAGGTTTGGAGATTCTTCTATTCCACTCTCTCCTGTGTTTGTTCATTCTCTATCTCTCTTTCTAACATTATGAACTGATGGGTTTTTAAGATATTTGTATTTCAGAGGTGGCTGAAATGGATGACTCAGTCAGTTAAGCGGCTGCCCTCAGCTCGGGTCCTGATCTCAGGGTCCTGAGATCAAGCCCCATGTCAGGTGCCCTGCTCAGCAGGAAGTCTGCTTCTCCCTCTCCCTCTGTCCCTCCCTGCCACTCCCCCCTCATGTGCACATGCACTCTCACTTGCTTTCTCTCAAGTAAGTAATTAAAATCTAAAAAAAAAAAAAAAGTTTTCATTGCATGCATTCATTGTTGTTTGCCATCTTTTGCTCTTCTTCTTATCCTGGAGGACTCAGTATAATACACTAAAGACCAGCACAGTATATTTGGTGGTAAATAGATTTTCACAGAGTTTTCTGAAAACTTAACTACAATTTCATTTATAGCATTATTTCTAAAATAAAAGATACTGAAAATTTCAAACAACCAGCTAAAAATCATAACCATAATATGGCTTTGCATGTGCCAGAAACTGTGCTAAATTCTTTGAATGTAAATCCTATTTAATCTACACAACTACCATGCTGTATGGTGGCTATTATTTTTATTCCTATTTTATAAGTAAAAAAAATGAAGTTTAGAGACCTTAAGTTACTTCTCCAAAATCCAGCTCGTAAATGGTAGAGTAAGGATTTATAGCCATGTCTAACTCTGAACTCCATGCTCTTAACGAATATCTTTAATATCTAACAGACCATTATGTTAAACAATGGCTCTCAACAAGAGTATACCACCTTCCTGAGGGGTATTTATAAACAAACCTGAAGGTATGAGTGACAAATGTGTACTCTTTAAAGGAGGCTCTCTATATAGGGATAAACAAGATTCTTTTTAAAAATAGCTTCCAGGAAAAAATATAATAAATAACTTTCAGGGGCAGAGGGAGGCATTACAAAGGTATAAAAAGCAACCTTTTGGGGGTAATGGATATGAACACCCTCTTGACTATAGTGAGGGTTCATAGGTCTCACCTATGCATAGCTTGTTGTTTCCCAATTATACCTCAAAAACTATTTTTTTAATAAAAGAAAAATAAATTTCTGGAGCCTATAAAGTAAAACAATAGTATAAGTATTCTCTCCAAACAGTCCAACAAAAAGAATGAGATAAAGACTGAAGGTTTGAAGGAAATAACCAAGTGACTGATTTGTAATTTCCTTCATAAAAGTGGTCCAGCACTGCAGAAATTAAGTGGCAAAAATACAAACCTACCAAAATTCACAAGAGAGGTATCTGCTTTGCCAAGTGCCCCCTTTACTAATTCAGATCAACAGCATGCACTGAAGCAGGGCTGGGTAAGAAACCACAGTTATACCACACACATGCCCAATCCCAGAAATCATCAACTGGCCACCATATCCCACATTTTATTTATCACTAGCATGTTGGGTTTGGTCCTGACTGTTTCTGAAAAATGTTTTTTAAGTAGTTGCCAATATTTGAAAATGTAGAGATTTCTCCCCGCCCCCAATCTTTTGGGGGGAAATATCTTTACTTTTCTTGAAAGGTCTGGTAACCCTTGGGTCCACGTTCCCAACCTGGCAAGAGGACAAGCACTCTGCTCAGCACAGGCCTTAGGACTCAGTGTCCATATTGTCTTGTACATGGCAGCTTGATCCATTTATGTTACCATGCCTGGACTCCAAGGCTTTTGAGTTTGTGGTCCTTGCCCTAAGGTTACAAAGATTTTCTCTAAACAGTGTTTTGTTTGTTTTGGTACTATCTATGGGCTCATCTCCACATTAAAAACAAAAACAAAAAAACAAAAACAAAAAAACCTGCCCTTAATTAGAGGTGCAATTCCAACTCCAAAGGGTAGGTAACTTTCCTAACTGAGCAGGCAGTAGCAACAAACAAGAAGCCAAACACAGCCATACCCATCCCTGAAGCAGAGGCCGGACAAGAATAAAAACAAATCCTGGAAACTAGTTCTTGGCACACTAGCTTCAACAAATTCAGTGAAGAAATTTCTAACAGATATTTCTATTATTATGAATCTCCCTCCTGGAGACCCTCCCCAGCAACCCCCAACAGGCATGCGCACGCATACACACATACACACACACACACACACAATCCCATCTCCCTCCCTAACCTTTTCCTCCCCCATTCTACTAGGTCACTGAAACAGTAACTAGAGTATCTATTATTCTACCTCCAGCTTAAGACAAAAGAAGATTTCTTTTTAAAAAAAATTTGTGGAAAGGAAAGGAAAAGTTTCTCAGGAATAACCATACAAATTATTACAGGTCAAAAGGGATCAGAAACCTACATTCATTCAATGAATAAACAGCCAACATTTAAAAAAAAATCATTATATATCAGAAACATTGATATTAAAGTCGGGATGGGGACGCCTGGGTAGCTCAGCCAGTTAAGCAGCTGCCTTCAGCTCAGGTCATGATCCTAAGATCCTGGGATCAAGTCCCACATCGGGCTCCTTGCTCAGCAGGGAGCCTGCTTCTCCCTCTACCTGCTGCTCCCCCTGCTTGTGCTCTCTCTCTCTGATTATAAATAAATAAATAAAGTCGGGATGAAGGCAATAAAACATGAATAAAGAGGAATAAAAACTCAAACACAATAGCAAACAAAATTATGAAATACTCAGGAAAAAGATTAATAAAAGGTACTAATAATAAAGTCATGTTATCCTGGAGCAGGAGATGCCTTAGGGGCTTATGAACTGTCCAATCACTAACTTAAAGAGTGGGGCTGGAGTCTCCCATGATACCCCCCCACTCCCGCCCCATGAAAGCTTAGCAGGCACATGACCCAAAGGGAAATCATGGCTTCTCTCTCCGGTGACACCATGGATCGGATCAAAACCCGCATTTCCCTGCCCTACTTCTGAATCATAGGAATCAGCTCAAAAGTATTCACATTTCTCAGAGTTCATATAGCAAATAGAGCCAATAAGCAGAAAACAGGGAATCACCACTTTTTTAGGCATCAGATTAAGATATCAAGTAGAGAAAATTTATCCTCTCAGAAAATTATCTCAAGGGACTCTTAAAGAGCTTTTGGCAGAGAATCCTTACTAAGTGTATGTATGGAAGTAGATGAGTCCATAGACCTTTTACATTATTATTACTGAATAGAACCAAAAGAAAGAATGCCTTGGAATGTGTTTATATCAGTAAGAAATTTCCAATTAATTCATTCTTCAATATTTCAGACTTTGTGATTGTTTGACTATGGTTTGGTTTCAGGATTATCTTTCCACTCTCTGGACAAAAGTACTTTCCTAAGAAAATTAATAGTGTAAATAAATGGTTTGAAGCACCACAGAAGCATCTGTTTACATTCAGATAATTAATATGCTAAGCATTCTTATCTATTAAATTAAAGCAGGTCACCTAAGGACTTTTCTAGATAATACTTCATTAGCCTAATTATAATGAGTATATATAGTTGAAACAATAAAATGGACATCTTTTTTAAAACATTCTTCAATTTAAGCCTTTTACTAAATCAAGCTAGCTTTCAAACATTAGTTTCAATTACTGAGGTTTTTTTTAAAAGATTTTTATTTATTTATTTAACAGAGATAGAGAGAGAGCACAAGTAGGCAGAGCAGCAGGCCGAGGGGGAGGGAGAAGCAGGCTCTCTGCTGAGCAGGGAGCCCGATGCAGGGCTCGATCCCAGGACCCTGGGATCATGACCTGAGCTGAAGGTAGCCGCTTAACCAACTGAGCCACCCAGGCACCCCTCAATTACTGAGGTTTTATACAGCCAAAAAAAAAAAAACAAAAAAAACTTCATTAAAATAGAAAATAAAAGTTTCTGTTCTTACCTTCGAAGTTCTCCATTCCCAGCCATCACCTATCTGCCGTGAATGTTTAATGAATTCTGCACAAAAACGCTGGAATGTTTTTTCTCCAAAGAACTCATCTTCTTCCATACTAATTGATAACTGCAATATAAAAACTAAGTGTAAGCATGAACTGTAGAATGAATGCTAAAAGGAATTCTGCTAAATCACTTACTTCTTTAAACAAACCAAAATTTGGGACATAGAATGGAAAATATCTTCACAGCCATTCCAAAAAAGTGCTATGTTTCCATCTTTCTCACTCATCCCCATTTCTTAATCAGAAAGAAAATGTGATCAACATGAAAACTTAAAACCTAGATTTATAACAAATACACATCTGTGGTTCAAAAAGTTAAATCTGTCCATAAATTTAGTTTCAAGAGCTTAATTTCATCTCACTTCTTCTAAGCTAATGCTTCCAAACAATCTCCTCAGAGCTTCCTTCTCTACTTTCTACCTTACTTTGCTCTTACATAGATAGTGTGGCAGTGCTTAGTAGATCTGCACTGTTCTTCACACTTTATTAGGAAGTTCAACTCACTAACAAGTGATGTTCTAAAGCCCGAAAGTTTTGTTTTGTAAGGTTATGATCATCTAAGCAATTTCCTACTTTATCGAATCTACAAATGTAACAAATCAAGGAATAGCCACATATTTCTTATATAAATCCGTCCAAACCATGAACCATTGTTTATAAAAAGAGAATTTTAGAGCTAAAAGGAAACTGGTAAATTATATAGTTTAAGACCCTTGGTGAGAAAAGTTTGACCAAGTGAATTCCTACATTCTCCTCATTGGTGATAAGCATCATCAGGAAAATTAGCACTTGTTGATTGCTTACTATGTCGAGCACTAAGCTAAACACTTTACCTCCCCGTTTAATCCTCACACAACCCAAAGACTGCTGTTATCCCCATTCCCAAAATGAATAAAAGAAAGTAATCTGCTCAAGCAATGCAAATGAGAAAGGATTCAAACCCCAGTTTGGCTACCAGGCCAATGATCTGTCTATACTAGCTGATTCTCAGTACAGTGTTCTTTCTGATTATTCAAATTTAGTATGACCTATAGAAGAATTTGTTCATTCACCAAGAAACACATACTGAATATCTACAGTAGGTACTGTGCATAGGTGAAGGTTAGACATACAAAATGAAAAATATATATATATATAGTCCTTGCCTTGTAAGAGCTCACATTGTAATGAAGGGAGATAAGCAATAAAAATCATTACAGTAGAAACTCTCTTAACCAACCTCCATTCAACCAACTTGCCAGGTTAACCGACATAATATCCATTCCCTCAGTAAACACTGATGTCTACAACATGCTGATCACGAGCTCCTCTGCTCCCATCAGTTGAGTTTATATTCACAAATTTGTATATTATAAATACATGCTTTAATTAAATGCTACATAAACCAAACCAATAAAATACAAGTAAAAAAGAAAAACAACTGTTATTTCTATGATTTCATGCCTTGGAAAGACTTTATAAAGGTAAGTCTCCATAAGAAAAACAATTACTGAAGTAGGTATGGACAATGCAACTGAAAAGATTGGTGGGGAAAAAAAACCATACAAATCCAGGATTCCACGCTCAGATTGCTACACAAATAGCTTGAGTTCTTTCTTTTAAACCCAAACTGGAAATCTAGAGGATGCATTCTGGGTTCAGTATATTCGTGAAGTAACAATGAATTCCATTCAAGTACACATACTCAAAGAAAATCCCTTGGTCATACATGAGACAATTGACGAATGTATTTCTGTTCTAAGTTGAAATAAAATGTTTCATGTCTGCATGTATTTTTTTTTAACTCTAGCTTTAACCAACTTTTTCGATTAATTGTTCAACTCTCAATCCTGACAGCATTGGAAAACAGGACTTCTGTTTAAAGTATATACAAATGATTAAGTCCCTTACCAAGAGGGGATAGAGTAGGATGGTATGTGGGGTGGGCGTGAAGATGAATCTTTAAGGTATGTAAGAGTTTTTGTAGTGCAGATTGTCAGTGGGTAAAGCACAGGGTTAGGACAGTGGTCCAAGCAGGGAGGATGGTATGAACAAAGGCAAGTTAGGGTGTAGAGAACTCCAAGTCTGATCTCACAAACAGTGCAGGAAGTGTAGGCAGATATAGTTTAGTCACATGCAAGTTAAACTTGTCTGCCCTCTATTGGAGCAGAATGCCTGTGGTACGGTTTCAAAGGCACAAGATTGAAGAGTAATAAACTTTTTGAAGGGAGACTTATGTGCCATGCAAGAGTTTGGACTGGAAGGTTGTTATGATTACCGTTAGCAATACTCAGCTCCCCAGGAACCAAGAGGGAGCTGCTCTGAGCACACATGCAAAGCTGAGGTTTTGCTGGGTTGATTCAGTGGAAGGATAAAGGTAGAAGAAGAAATAAAATATGCTAGTGAGAATAGCTCAGAGTTCCAGATTAGGTAGGAAAGTAAAGATACCAAGAGAAGGTTGAAGGGGCTCGGAAAACATGGTAGTATCAAAGAATATTAGGTAACAAAACGGGCTAAGAACAACCATAGTGAAAGGAGGGAAAAGGAAGACCAGAAGACATTGAGACTTTAGAATTCAGGAGGTCTCAGCAAGTATATAAAGTAACTTACAGATAAAGGTCACTGGAGCTCAGGACGTTTAGAAAAATATGAGGCTTATGTTTGCCGTTTTCCACATGGATGCTGAAGTCACTTAGAATTATCTGGAGAGTTGGTGGGGGTGGAGAGCTCTTTAAAGAAGATGGAAGATCAAATGAGAGATTTGTAAATGACAAGGGACAAATGGTAGAAGATGGGAGAGCCCAGAGATGATAAGCGATACATGGTGTATAATGCTAAATCCATCAAGAATAATCACTAATAAACTAATACAAGTGATCCTGATGAGCCAAAACACAGCCTTGGATTCCTTCTCAAGATGGTGCTAAAAGCAGCCACTACGAGTGAATAGGGATATGTGACACTACCAGTGAATATGTGAGGAAAAAAAAAAAAAAAACCTAGCTCGCTGTATCTGGTAGAGCTGAATTTCATAGGATATAAAATTCCTCAAAAGATCTTCGAAGGATCCCCAAAGGAGCAGGGATATTTACATGAGGCTAGAGAAGCAGTGACCTAAAATTTGCTCTGGGGAAGTGGGGGCTACCAGCAATCTTCATACCCTAAAATTTGTAGGGTGGAGGAAGGAGCAGCTTCCACTCAAAGAGTTTCAGTTTTTGTTTGTTGTTTTTTGTTTCAAAGCCAAATTTCCTTTAAAACTAGTTAGTGGAAGCATTGACCTGTGAAGATGTTAACACCATGTGAGATGTGTAAACTGATCCACACTATATCCACTCGCCACCCCCACCCTAGAGATTCACAATATACACTGTGATGGGGAAACTATTAACTCAGGGTTTCCTGACTCTTTTGACCATAAAATTCTTTTTCTGGGAACACTTAACTTATTTCACAGAATGTAGTAAAGACAATAATGGGTTAAGGATTTAGATAAGTCTGTTTACTAGGGATGTGTGCTCCTGAGATCACAATGGAAAATCTGAGAGGGTGGGAGAACAGGTTTGGGAAAAGAAAGCACCAAGTACAGGAATTCTAAGTATATAAGAGACAACAAAATGCAGGGGCTTCTACTGAGGCAGTCATCAAACGTTTCAGGTATGTGAAAGAGATCTTGGGTTACACACCGAATCCTGGTTAAGGTGCTTCAGTGCAGACACAAGTTGAGAAAGTGACATCTAAGAAGATACTAAAAGGAAGAAGAGAAGCTAACTTAGCAAAGCAGAGAGGCAAAGGAATAGAATGTACAAAATCTGAATATAAGGGGAGCTCCGGTAATCAAAGAACCCTTGCTTGACTGAAATACAGAGGTAGAGGAAGGGTACTGGAAGAACCACTGCTGATGAGAAAGGAGAGCCTGCTAGCCTGAGGGCTCAAAAGGGTTTTGAGAGTGGGAGTAAACGGATCAGATTTGCATTCTGGCTTCCAGTGGAGCCTACAGGTCCTACCTGACTAGATGAACACCTGTTAAAAGTCTCTTGCAATAATCCAGGAAAGACAAAATGATTCCAAACAGAGCCAAAGACTGGAAGTAGGGTAGAAGGCGGAGGGATTCAATAGACATTTTGATAGTATACTCATTACAACTGGTGGATCCTGGTAGGTGAGGGATCTGTGAGAGAAAAGATTCAAGAAAGATTCCCTGCTCTTTGCCGTAGGTGGTGGTGCACTGAGCAAGAACAGGTTTGGGGAGTGAGATGGACTTAATTAAATCATATTGTTTTGGAGTTTGAAATACCTTTGGAATACCCATGTGAAGAGAATCTAGCAGGCATTTTGAGATGGATCTGGAACTCAGAAAGAAAGAGAAATCTGGGCCGGAAATATTAATTCTAAATCAACGTTATATAGATAACAGAACACATTTGATCACTCAGGGGGAGGATACAGAAGTAGATTAGGAAGACCAAAATGGAGCAGTCAGAAAATTAGTTTTTCCATCTATACAATGACGCTGACATATACTGAGAGATACTAAATCAAATGAAAATTGAATTTAATTCATAAAAAAATACTAATACATTTTGGCATATTTTATAAATTCCAAACGAACCCTTACTTAACAACAAAATTGAACTAAAGTAAAAACATTCCATTCCCGAAGCGCCCTGGTTACTTGAGGTTTACTGAACTATTCAAAATGTTATTCGAAACATAAAACTTCACTCAATAGCCACAGTTTATCTAATTAACAGCACTGTGCCACTAACAAGATGACAGCACATCAAAGCACTAATTAATATTTGGCTGAATACTTTTAAAATTATCTAAGCACTGGGCTTTGCTGAAGGATGTTACATATAATAATATAAACACGGCTTGATTACAAAATTAGGAACTATATTATATTAAAATGATATCCATCTCAATTTGAATCATCGTAATATGCCATAATGAAAATATCACTGAATAATTATTGTCTCTTTGCTCAAGTAAGAATATTTCAACTCATTAAAAATGAAAATATAATACAATCAACATTTTCATACATACTTTTCAATATATAATACAATATATAACACTCTCTGGTCCTCTACCAAATTCACAGACTAGTAGAGGCAGAAATTAGAATGTTAGAATTTCCTACTATGAGATGGCTGAAATTATGGTCAAATATGGAAATAACTTGGGGCACCTGGGTGGCTCAGTGGGTTAAGAGTCTGCCTTCAGCTCAGGTCATGACCCCAGGGTCCTGGGATCGAGCCCGGCATCAGGCTCCCTGCTTCGCGGAAAGCCTGCTTCTCCCCATGCTTGTGCACTCTCTCTCTCTCAAAAAAAATAAAAACTTAAAAAAAAAAAAAAAAAGTGGAAATAACCACAACTTCAGTTTAAGCAAAAATGGCAAGAATTTATTTTGCAAATGTAAAACCTCTTAGACCTGCCTCCATTTCCAGGCTTAAGCTATCTCAAATTCAGACTAGAGATGACAACAGAACACAAATGAACTTTCAGTAAAAAGACTAATTCCAATTCTCATCTCATTCTAAACAATGAACCTCTCATTTCTTATTACAAGTAAAAGTTAGAAATGAGTTCAAGCTCTTTCATGCCATAAAATATAAGTTGTTAATGCATCTATTTTGCTTGAGTTTTACTCCTGCTGGAAAGCTATTCAATTTTTTTTTTTTAAGCTCAAACAATCAAAACCTTCTTTTAACTACTTCAGCAGAGGCTACAGATGGGAAGGTAGAATAATTTTTCTCCCCACCGAGTGAAAGCAGTCTTTCTAAACTAGAGGTTAGCCCTAAGACTAGACAGTGTGAAGCTTATTCTGCTGCTACTAATTATCTTTTCAGAAAACAGCCCCTGTAAATTCTAATACTGTGTATAATCATTGTTCAAAGCATCTTTCTTAATTAAAAACAATGTTTTTCACTACCATTCTCCACTTTTTTTATGTGCTTTTTAATCTAATGTGTGGGGAACTGATTCTTTGTGTTTATTTAATTTTATTCTATTTTATTTTTGGTCAGAGACACTTCTTTTGATGAACCTATAAATCAATGTATATCAGAATCATAGTGAGACTAAAACACTTAAAGAAATATAAATTTCCCCAGAACTTAAGATCACTTACAAAAAATGTGCTTACCACAGAATATACTATGAATACCTTTAAACATTAAAGATAATTTTCAACTAATAAAAATAGGCAATTTCCTCTACATGTGTCCCTCCCTGTAACAATTCCATATTATTATAAATTTAGGTTTAGACTCTTTCCTAAGAAAACAAAAAAAAAAAACATGCAATTACTAGCTAGGGAGATAAACTGAACCCAATACCTTTATGAGAATTTGGCTTGAATTCATTTAGATAACCACTTACCTAGCAGGGTCCTTGGGCAGTGATCCTCAAATTTCAGAGAGCAAAGCAGAAGCCAGGGTACAAATTCAAATGTGGAATCTAAGGCCCAGGCCAAAGAGATTACCTGATTCTGAAGTCCCCCAAACAAACATTTGTAATTTGCACCAGACATACTTTTGAGGAAGGATCATGCTAGGAAATTGTGACAAAAGATGGATTGTTTTGATAGGGCTAGTGAGTGACCTGGATTTCAAGGCATTTGACAGTCTGGATGAGGCAGAGCACGGATAGACCCAGTAATCCAGTAAATAGCACAGGGAAGCAGCAAAAGGGAGAAAGTTTGGCTCAGTCTCGACAGCAACTAACCAGTAAGCTCAACACTCCCTCCTTCCCTTCCCAGTGAAATATATATCCCAAATAAAGTTTAAATGGTATACAACATTATACCTGGACTGGAACTGAAGAATGTTAATTGGTAGCTTGATGCTTGTTGCAGCCTCTGCAGCAGGAGGTCCAGTTAGGAAGAGCATACAGAGGCATCTCACTCTGCCCATTCTATATTTCCTTCAAAAAAAAAAAAGACCCTGAGGTGCCCCCTCCATTACTGGCTTCCAAGCCCATTGCTAATTCTTTTTCAAGGCAGTTCTCTCTCAATAATAAAATGTTCATGGCCAGAAGTGGAAAGGTGAAGCCAAGTGGAGCAATGCATACTACACTGTGAAGTCAGCAACAGGAGGCTATGGGAACAGGATGAGCCCTCAGAAGATTACAGTCTCACCACTACCTCTTTCCCTGCAAAAACTCAAAAAACTATAAACCGTTTCAAATCATACAGAAACACTCCCCTTGTTATAGACAAAGGACTGAAAAATTAAACAATAGCCAAGGAAGACCTCTTCTGAGTACAGAAAGATCTATCATTCAGAAATCTGGTTGTACCTTTCCAAAGAGTCTCCTACCTCACATGTAGATGAAGAGTCCTTCAGCACCTAGAGGTAGTGAGAGTGACGCAGAGAGCTTGCTCACTCTGACAAGAGTGAACAATACCATCCCTACATACGTCCCTCTTCTGTCAAGGTAAGAAAATCAAGAACATCAATAACAGCGTGGGAGCAAGACCA
Source organism: Neomonachus schauinslandi (assembly GCF_002201575.2). Taxonomy (NCBI): domain Eukaryota; kingdom Metazoa; phylum Chordata; class Mammalia; order Carnivora; family Phocidae; genus Neomonachus; species Neomonachus schauinslandi. The sequence goes on along the minus strand of NC_058409.1, from coordinate 59,401,709 downwards.
TGCTCTTCAACCATAACAAAGAAGAACACCGCCATATAGAGGAAGAGAGAAAGCTTGCTTCTATAGCGGGCTTACACTGGGAATCAGGAGAAAAACTCGGAAATTATCTACTTTACGTTCCCAACTGAAAAAGACGAAGGGAAAAGAAAAACACAGCCTCTAAAAGCAAGAGATGAGGTGGGAAACAACAGCTGAGAGTAAAAAAGAAACTGGATAAGAAAAAACTGGAAGGGAATTCAAATATATAATAATAGTAAAGATTTAAATTCTATATGAGAGGCGATAGAGATAAGTACAGAAGCTGGAAAAAATCTAAGTAGTATTTTAGCATATACATGTGAGATGCTCTCCAAACACAGAAGAAAAAGGACCAAGATGAAAACAAAGCATATTGATTGATAGGGAGGACAAAAAATACAAATCCAATCTACAAATAACTGGCATTTCTGAACTGAAATCATAAGCAAACATACCACTGAAAAATTATTCCTGAGCTGGGAGAAAAAAAAAAAAAAAGATCAAACATATTTACTCTTCTAAATTGAGAGGATTCACTTTATTTCTGAGAAAAATGTTGGAAAAACAACAACTATGCCCAGAGGTAGCCTAGTGGAATAACGTAATTTAAAAAAGAAAAAGAAAAAACAAAGATGCAGGCAGATAAAAGAGTTTACCTACAAAGGAACAAAAATTTGGGTAGCCTCCACCGCAGGAACACCAAAAGTCGACAGAGGAATGTCTAAACATCTGAGAATTTCTGACTTACAAGTTTGTATCTTAGCACCTACAGCAAAGTTAGGCACACATATAAACATTACATAAAAGTTGTAATGAATAAAAGAAAAATTAAAAATTTTAAGTGAATTTATTTTATATATCTCTACCTCTCTATAGTAAATTTCTTCAACTTTCAAGCTTATTTACCAATTGGTCTTTTCCCACCCAAACAACAGATTTAGATGACATCTAATCTTTTTGATACCAGTGTCATTATTTTTATAAGATTATCATATTTTTATATAAAACTAGACTTCTCTGCAAGCACATAAGTGAAACTGTTCCACCACTGCTGATGATTTAAACTGATCCACCAACTCTCGTTACTTTTGGGTTTTTTGTGTATCTTTTTAAGATTTATTTATTTGAGACAGACAGACAGACAGAAAGCACCAGCAGGAGGGGCAGACGGAGAGAGAGAGAATCTCAAACAAACTCCGTGCTGATCACAGAGCCGGACACGGGGCTCAGTCCCAGGACCCTGAGATCAGGACCTGAGCCAAAACCAAGAGTTGGACACCTTACCAGCTGCGCCAGCAGGAGCCCCTCTTGTTACTTTTGAATAGTGAGTGTGACTTGAACTAACTCTCGTCTGCACGTACACTAATTAGGCCAGAGCCAGGAACTGATGGTGTGTGAGTCTGGCCGAAGTTATTCAACAAAAAAGAAGATTCAGAAAAAATCAGCACTGTATCAGAAACTACAGACTCAGTGCTACTCTCAAAATAGATGATAGAGCGATGCATTTTTAAAATATACTACCAAGTGCCATTAAAAAAAATAGTAGTTGGACATTTTTTAATGAAAGAGACATTCCCCTTTTCTTCTTACAAAGTCTTTGTTAAAAACTAATGTACCGGGCGCCTGGGTGGCTCAGTCGGTTAAGCGACTACCTTCGGCTCAGGTCATGATCCCAGGGTCCTGGGATCGAGTCCCACATCGGGCTCCCTGCTCTGCGTGGAGCCTGCTTCTCCCTCTCCCACTCCCCCTGCTTGTGTTCCCTCTCTCGCTGTGTCTCTGTCAAATAAATAAATAAAATCTTTAAAAAAAAAAAAAACAACTAATGTACCTTCTTATTTCCACAAGCTTTCATTCATTCACCCAGCACCTACAATATCCTAGAACTTTGCTCTGTGTGTCCTCAAAGGAAGGAATATCAAATATTTCCTAGGAAAATCAGAGAAGACGCTAAAAGAAGGAGTCTGGAAGACTTGAATTCAGTTCTTTAAGAACTTATATGTGAATAAGGGCTTACCAAGTAGAGACAAAGCCATGCCAAAAAGATGGAAGAGCTCCTCAACAGAGGGCCTGATGCTAAGTTTTAAAAATAAAATGGCAACACTTGAGCATAAATTGGGTAGTAAACTACAGGCAGATATGGTCCAGTGTTTCCCAACATTAGGAGGGATCATTCTCAAAGGAGTTATCTGGAAATGAGTGAGATCATAGTGGGATGTCACAAAGAGGAGGAGTTATAGTTTGCCACTGCAATTTAGTGCTCAGGGACCAGATACAATGAGCATCCTACAATATACGAGACAGCCCCATACAAATGCCAGTTGAGCTCCCTTTAAGAAACAAAGTAGGTTAAAACTTAACAAAGTCTAGAAAACTTAACCATAGTGTTTCTTAGTGCTTTGAAATCTGAGATCACAACCTGCATTTGACTCAATAAATATTTACTTCCAAGAAAGCTGTGTTTTTCCTGAGAAGTGGTGTGCTTCCTTCTTTCCTTTGGCTACCAAGAAGCTGAGAATTTAGTCTATGGGGAGGTGGGCAAGCTGGATGAAGGAAAGCAGTTTATTGATAACCCTAAAACTCTAAAGAAATTCCATTTAAAGCAGTGGGCAATAAGAAACCTTTGCAGGTCCTTGAGCTAGTGTAGAGATGATTTTAAAAGTTTTCTCTGAAGGCTATTACACGACAGTGATATGAAATAACCCTAACCTCAAAGCTAATCTTAGATTAGTAAAGTACTCTTCCTGGGTTTTATAAGCCTATGAGATCAGCACTTCAAGGCCTGAGGTACCAGATTCTTTAGAGGTGCCTCTGGTTTTGCAGTTTTCAGCAACCTCTCCCTAATCTGGATGCTTTCAGGTAGTGTTTATTCTCCATTCCCCTACTTTCCAATAGTTCCATACCCAGTCTGCTGAGCCCCTGAAGACATTTGTTTTCAACACATAATCATTAAATAATCTCTACGGCACTTTGTTGTTGTTATGGTTCCTGACTATGTTTATGATTCAAACACTGCCTCCAGGGTCCCAAACACATTTCTAGGCTTCAAAGATATTAATAATCAAATCAAACCCAGACTTAAACAATCTACTTATGTAAACTTTACCTGACATATTTTTCCTAAAGGGTTGCTTATCTTTCTCAGAAATTTATAAGCATTAAGAACTACTATCAATTTATAATTTGTCATAAAACATTATGCCCAACTTGATTGCCTCACAATGTAGCAGTGTCTCACTGCTTTATTAAATAAAGGGGGAAAAGAAGTGGCAAAGGGAGAAGGTAAAGAGAAATAATCTTGTAATAGTCTATATCCAAATGAATCCAGTGTAGAACTAGAAACTGTTTCCACTAACTTCAATTAAAATACCAGTAACGATTTTTAATCCTTGTAATTACAATACCTTAACTTGAATTTCTCAATGCTCAACATTTCTTTTTTGATTAAATTTTCATTTTGTAAATGTTTCCTTTTGTCCATATTTGACTCTTCAGAAGCAAGAAGTTAAGGATTCTACTTGGGGTCCTCTAATGTTGCTAAGTACTACAAAGGGCGTATGTTTTCCAATTCTAAAAAGTATAAACTTAAGCTTTTGCCACTCAAGAGTGAGGCCACTGTTAAACTGTAATTTTTTTCAGTTATAAACATGATTCACCCAAAGGGAGCCTGTGGCAAAGATTTACTGAATTCATGATGGAGCAAGCTGAATGGTAAAAATTATAAAAATCTTGGAAATAGGGCAATAAAATCACAATCTTCAGGAGTGTTTTTTTCTCCCAGTCAGAAATAATTTGCATCTCCATTACACACACACACAAAAGTAACTGCTGGGCCTGGGCCCTAATCAATACTATGTCCGGCAAGAATATAGTCCCCTAGATAATTAATTCATCCTCAGGTGGGCCTCTTAGACAAGGTTCCATTCTCAGCTATTCTTTTGCTTTTCCTAGATGTTTATAATTTTTGCCATCATAAATGTTTCTATAAATCAGTTAACTACCCCCCAACTCGTATTTCACATACTGTGAGTAGATACGTCATTTGGGAGAAGAAAAATTGTTGGCTATAAATATTAACTTATTCCTCCTGATTCTTAATGAATCTGAAACCCCTTCAACTTAAGTGGGACTTGGCCACTGGAATCACCGACAATTTAATACCCTTTGTTTCAAGGTTACACGGACAAAGACTTGCTATCCCTGCGCAGGTTTTAAACACAGGGCAGTGGACTACCCACGTTGTGCGTGAGCGCTCCGTAGTGGCCCAAGAGGGCCGGTCACACTGGGTGCGGGCCTTCCTTCCCCCTGCGACCCCACCCCTCACCCCCCATCAGCTCGCCCCAAGACCGCCGGGACACGGCCTATATTTCACTGGCGAGAGCCCCGATTCCCAGTCTTTTGTTCAGGGCTGGGCTATTTGCCGCCTACCCGCACCCGCCCTTCCTCACCATCCCAGGAGTGGGATGAGGACCGTGCGGGAAGCAGAGCCGGGAAGAAGGGCCAGCAAAGGCTGTGGGAATACTCACCCCGCTCCGCTCGGCCCCTGACCCCGCCGCCCAGCCTAGCGCAGGCGGGGCAACGGAGCAGGGGGAGGGGAATCGGGGTGAGGTGCCCATCGCTCTGCCAGCTGCCGTCCAGCCAGCGGCCCCAGGGAGGAGAGTGTGATGGGCTACCAGGGGCCACGGAGACGATGGTAGACGAGCGGAACGAACACGCAAAGAGGCCCACCAAGAGAGAGGCCCAGCCCTCCCGCAGCCACCGCCAGCGCAGCCACCGCCAGCGCAGCCACCGCCACCGCAGCGACCGAGTCGGAGCATGCGCACTAGCACCTCCCGCGCACCACGGGGCCAAGCTCGCGCGGGTGGCTGACGTCGCGGGCCGCGCGCGTAGGACCCGGGCCAGGGGGCGTGACCTTCCTGCCGCCCGGGACCATAGAGCGAGGCACCGCCCCTCATCTCACTGGCCCCAGGAACTGAACGCGGGCTGTGCTCTCTGCGTCCACAAAGGCGGCAAAAGGGAGGTGCGGCAGGCAAGCCGAAACCTGGGAGAGGGGGATGCCGGCGTTTTTAACGGTCGCTGTACCCTTTCTTCCAACAAATAGCCAAATATCTGGGAAATAAATGAGTGACTAATGGAGAAAAGGTAGAGCGAGAACCTTCTCCGAGGTTGGAGAGCCAAGCCGGCTAACATACATACACTGTATAACTGTTGTAAGCACTGCAACAATTAAGCACAAACACGACTCCCTCCTTTAAAACGTAAGGACTGAGGTAGAAGTTAGCAATTCGAGAATTACAATAGTACCATCTGTGGCACAAAGCTCAGAAAAAAAGAAAAAAAATCTAGCAGCAGAATTAAAATGGGGGTAGGGAGGACGGTGGGATAAAGAAACGACCACAGAAAGATGTAGGAGTAACAGGGGTGATGGAACTGAAATACTGAAAATGCAACAGCAGACATCTGAGGGAAAACTAGCATCTGCTCCTTTTAACACAACAGAATTAAATTTGTGTGAAAAGAAAAAAAAAGTAAACACAGGCAAGAAGTGAAAGGAAAACCTGCCTTCAAACGTTACAGGGCATGGTTTTGATCTTGTACCACAGTTATGTAAGTTGTCACTATTGGAGAGAGCTAGGTGATGGGTACACGAGATTCAGTACTGTTTTTGCAGTTTCTTGTGAGTCTATAATTATTTCAAAATAAAAAGTTCTTAAAAAGGGACAGAACACTGATCAATGGTGACCAGGAAAAGGGGCTGACTAAAAAGGAGCTTGAGGAAATTTGGGGGGGTAATGGAACTGTTCTATACTTTCATTGTGTTAGTGATTACATCGTTGTTTTGTTTGCCAAAACTCATAAAAAGGATAGATTTTACTGAATGTAAAATAAAACTCAATTTAAAAAGAGATACTGCTAGGGGTGCACTGGAGGCTCAGTTGGTTAAGTGTCTGCCTTTAGCTCAGGTTATGATCTCAGGGTCCTGGGATTGAGCCCCGCATTGTCCTTGTCCTTAGGCTCCCTGCTCAGTGGGGAGTCTGCTTCTCCCTCTCCCTCTGATCACCCTCCCAGCTTGTGCTCTCTGTCTCAAATAAATAAATAAAATCTGAAGAAAAAAAAAAGATACTACTAGTAAATGAATTTCCTAACATATTTGAGCAACTGTGGATATAAATGAATTAGATAGCTGCCAATTAAAAGTATTCACTGACTTTTTTTTTTGGTACAGAGCAGTGTGAGTTCTGAGTGAGAACTTTAGTGGATGGGTGTTTCCTTCAACTTCAAGCAGTTACTCAAAAAACAGAACTTTCACATACAAAAATAAGAATGCATTGCTTGGCATTGGATTCAATAATCTAGAAACACGTTCATGCATCAACAATATCATGTTAACAAAAAAAAAGAAGGTTTTTTTTTTTGCACTTTGAGATGTTTTTAAGTTTTGTAATTCACCTGCCAAAACCAAAGAAACAAAGCGAAATAAATTAGGTAACTTCCATGTACTTCCTTTCATCGTATCACTCTTGGCAAGGAATAGTACTGGCCTGTTGATGTGTTCACCCTACAACACTACAGAGTGCTTTTAGGGCAGGGTCTGTCATCATTGCATAGCCAGCCTCTTGCAGAGTTCGTCACCAGTAATAAGTATTTGTTGAATAAAACAGTGGATTAATCACAAAAAGAGAAGGAAGCTAAAATTTATTGAGAACCCACCATAAGTCAGCTTAGTTTAGTTATCATATGGTATCATATCATATGGTTATGATATGATATGATAACCACACAAGATACCCATTTTATAGATAAGAAAACTGAGACTAATGATCAAATCCCCATTCCTTATTTCATTGGATTTCTCAATTTCGTTTGGACATGTTGATCACATCTACAAAGTCTTGCTTCCTTAGCTTCCATAAAACCACAGTCCCCTGATTTTCCTTCTAGCTCCCTTGACCGCTCCTTTACTTACCCTCACAGGCTTCTGTTTGTCCGTCACAAGGATAATATTAATTCACAATATCCTTTAGGTAGTGTGGTCCAAGAATGGGACACGAGTCTAAAATTACATATGGCAGGGGCACCTGGGTGGCTCAGTCAGTTAAGCGTTCGACTCTTGGTTTTGGCTCAGGTCATGATCTCAGGATCCTGGGATCGAGCCCCAGGTCAGGTCAGGCTCCGTGCTGAGCAGGGAGTCTGCCTGAAGATTCTCTCCCTCACCCTTTGCCCCTCCTGCTCACATGCTCTCTCACTCTAAAATAAAAATAAATAAAAATCTTTATTTTTTTAAGATTTTTATTTATTTATTTGAGAGACAGAGAGAGCAAGTGAGAGCAGCACAAGCGGGGAGAGAGGGAGAAGCAGACTCCTCACTGAGCAGGGAGCCCGCTGTGCGGCTTGATTCCAGGACCTGAGCCGAAGGCAGAGGCCCAACTGACTAAGCCACCCAGGAACCCCAAATGAAAATCTTTAAAATTACATGGTAAATGTCTTATTTTCTCAATCTTGTCAATTTGAATCACTTGCACATTTTCTTTCTGCTCATATCCCACAGGCCACACCAAGATACAAGGAAGGCAGGAAATGCAATCATAGCCAAGAGCTCAGTCAAATCTTCACAGAGTGGGATTATTTTATTATTAAAAGGAAGAAGGGCAGAATGTATACTGGGAAGGAATAGCTCTCTCTGCTGCAGCTTTTAATAGGCAGATCTCTTCCACCACCCTCCAGGAAGTCCTCAGGAAAAGATAAATCATATAAAAGAAAAAGTTATGGGAGGTAATCTGATTGGATGGCAGAGATAAGAAACATAAACCTTTATGTACATAGCACTTACCTAAAAAAGTGAGAGAAAAAAATTATAGTTGGCAAAACTATAGAGACAGTAAAAAGATCAGTGGTTGCCAGAGTTTGGGGGAAGGAATATAAAAAAGCATACAGCATTTTTAGGACAACCAAACTATCATTTTGATACTGAAATGGTGGATATATGACATTATGTCTTTGTCAAAATCTATAAATCTATACAACACAAAGAATGAATTCTAATATAAACTATGGACTTAACAACAATCTATCAATATTGGCTCATCAATTATAGCATATGTACCACACATATTTTTTGGTTTTTTGTTTTACCCCTACTACCCCTTTGCAGTTAATCACTTCCTCCACCGTCAGACCCTCAGCAACCACTCAGTTCCTCTAGATTAGTCACTCTAGTTTTGCCAGTCCTAGAAAATGATATCATACAGTACATACAGTACATATGTGTCTAGCTTCTTTTACTCAGCATGTTTCATTGATGCATTTATCAGTAATTAGTTCCTTTTTATTACTGATTAGTATTCCACTACATGAGTATACCACAGTTTGTATATCCATTCATCGGGGAAGGACAGTTAGGTTGTTTTCAGCTTCTGGCTATTATAAATGAAGCTGCCAAAAAATAATCATTCAATATTTTTGTGGACATATATTTTCATTCCTCTTGGGTAAATAACTAGGAGTAGACATATATTTTGGGATCAGTATGGAAATACAAGTTGTGTTCTTTGACTATAATTCTATATTGATCACATTCCTTAACTTAGGGCTTGTCTTATTTCATAATTCTAATTTAGAGAAACTTTTATTGCTGAACTTAAGTTACTATATGTTTCATTTGATTTTTGGTAGTGGGCATATGTACTAAAAGTATATAAAGTTGGGGACTGTGGCATGACACTCATGGATTCAAGTATTTGTATGGAAATAGCAATGGAAAATTGTCCTTTTTCTAATGACAATCTATATATAATTATCTTGTTTCCTAAGAAAAATTTTAGAAAATTTCTGAAGGTTACTGAAAATTAGTTGTAAAAGCCTTTTTTAAAAGATTTTATTTATTTATTTACTTGACAGAGAATAAATTAAGATTTTATTTATTTATTTATTTATTTATTTATTTATTTATTTATTTATTTAGGCTTGAGGCCCAAGCAGGGGGAGCAGCAGAGGGAGAGGAAGAAGCAGGCTCCCCGCTGAACAGGGAGCCCGACCCCAGGAGCCTGGGATCATGACCTGAGCTGAAGGCAGATGCTTAACCGACTGAGCCACCCAGGCGCCCCAAAGTTGCAAAAGTCTTAATGACAGCAAAGGATAATGTTAACATAAAATCTCAGCAGCAAGATGCTGTAGCTAACAATGTATAGCAATAGGACTGGATAGCTGTGCTTGTATTTTGAAGACCTTATCCTTGATGGTCTAGTTTGTATTATGAAGGGTATAACACATTTCAGGAAATAATCCAATTTGAATTGTCTAAATAAAGGTCGGAATATTTTAATGAATTTTGATATTTAGTCTGTCTTTGTTTTCTAATATTCTTATTTGGACATTTTTTTTCTTTCAAGCATCTTGAGGACATTTAGGAACCAAAACTTTTGTTTTAAATTTGTCAGGTGAATTCAGAGTTCTAAAAGGACCACAATGGCAGTGATCTGGTATTACTCAAGTCGCTTGTTTTTCCCACTGAAACTGGTTAAGAGGGACCTTTGTTCTTTTATTTTGGGGGGGTATACAGAAAAAATTATGCATGTCTATAGCATATCCTTCTGGGTTATCAGATTCTAGCTTTGTTCATTATCTTTAAGTAACTTTGCTGCTCTTTGTAAATTGTAGGTAATTGATAGATATATGTAACCCCCGTCCTGTCTGGTAGGGATTTTAATTGACTCCCCCATTTTACCCATGGAAAAATCAGTTCTGTCCCATTTTGCCTGGTTCCCTGATCTCACATGAGTGAAATGAATTCTTTAACATATATTCATTTTTATATCTATATGAAAGTCATGATTTTATCTTTCTCTAAAAATTATATTTCAACAGAGGCCTGGAGAGTTGCACCCAAGAACCCAACAGGAATAAATTCTCACCGTACACTTTCAGTCCCAAGTCTCACTGAAATGAGGACCTTCAAAGGGAAAAGCAGTCCAGAGTCTTTGGAGGCATAACAGGACAGCTGCCCAGGCAAACCAAAATCTTGACCAAGATGGTGTGAGGCCCAAGAAGAAGTAAATGAGGAAGTAGATAAATAGCAAACTATCTTTGGTAAAAGAATGTGCCTCACCTTTGGACTGTGTGAGGAAAAAAAGTCATACAGGATACTCGCAGCACCCTATATCCAGAATCCATTGATCTGTAAAGCAACAGGTAGAGAAAAAAGAAGTAACTACAGAATCTCAAATTCTTCAGAATTTTTGGTTCAAGCTCCCTGTGCCTTCTAGGCCACAGGTTAGATTCCTTAGAACTACACAAGATTGTTCTCCCCTACTAGACTTTCCACTCATCCCCCAGCAAAGAAAATACCAGAAGGGTAATGACACAAGATCAATGTACATACATAGGGTCTGCCTTTTTGCTCACAAGGACTTGAATGTCCTGGTTCAATAATGACCTGTTAGCTTTAATGTTCTATGGCTATGTTTACTGATCAGGAATTAATTCTGATTGTAGGATTCAATTGCATATTGATATATTGGTGTGTTATAATGATGTTTTGCATTAAGACAAGTTCAGCCTGCAGCCTGGGAAGCCTTTGTGCAATTTTAATTCACGAAGCTGCCCTAGATCCAGACCAAATCAGAAGTTGCTCCCAAGGCAATGACTCTCTTTAGGCTGCCTCTTAAAATAAATAACAATGGTGTGCATTTGCTCCGCCCCTTCATCTGCATTATCTCATTAGAGAGATGGAAAGCACACTGTGGAAAGGATACCAATTTGGCATCGCGAAGTCATTGAGCAAGTTTTATTTCTGCCACTTATTTGATGTGTAGATTTCAAGCAGTCACCTACCCTCTCTGAACCTCAGGATCTATTTATCTATAAAATGGAATAGTAATAATCCCACCTTTGCAGGGTGTGAAAAACAAAAAGATACACATTTTCAAATTTATGAGGTTGACACATAGGGGTAATAGAATAATACAATCATTAATATAATCAATAATCTGTGTTTTCTAACATAGAAAGATGACCAGATACAAAACAATATGTTAAAGTATGACTTCATTTATGGTCCTATAAAAAAATAATAAGAGGTTACAACTAAAAATTAACAATGCCTATCCCTAGGTAAGGGGATTATGAATGGCTTTTCTTCTTCATACTTTTTTGGTATTTCAGATTTAGAAGAAATAATGTATCATCAATGTGTTGCTTTTTATAATAAACTTAAAGAATGCTACCTCCAATAAAATAATTAAAATTGATGTCTGCAATTTTTAGATGGGAGCAAATGATTTACAATATTAATTTTACTGAATATATATTTGACACAAAGAAAAGAATGTTATCTGGATGAAATTATATCCTGTTGTTCTGTAAAGGGAGTAACAATGGAGGCAAAGAGGTCAACTTCAAAGGGAGAAAAGCCAAAATGTGATGGCCAGCAAAAGATGATAATGGGATATTCCAAATGTACAATTGCCTACCCTCTGCAACCCAGTGTTGACCATGGAAAATGTCCTTTCATCATTCAATCTTCCTCAAATTAAGGGGCTGATAGTATAAATATATAGGCAGAGATAGTAGAAGGTATAACCAGGCATCCTTATTCTATATATACTCAAGACATGTTAAGACACATATTATGGAACATGAATAATGACAGGAAGAAAGAGGACAAATGTCAAATGTCAAATGAAACAGGCCACAGTTGAGTAATGCTGCTACATCTTTGATGTAATGTTTGACTGCTTTGTATTATGATGCTTTTAATTATTTATGCTGTTTGGTGTGTTTGAGAAAGAGGAGGTGAAGTTTATTGCCATACAGACTTGTCTTTGATACTGGTTCTTTTTTTTTTTTAAGATTTTATTTTTAAGTAATCTTTACACCAAAGGGGCGTGAACTTACAGCCCTAGGATCAAGAGTCACACCCCCCCACCGACTGAGCCAGCCAGGTGCCCCCTGAAATTGGTTCTTAATACATACGACATACCCCCTACTTGTAACAGTCAGATGTTCAGTCTCGTCAGAAATGCTATTTTGCTTTGCTGATTGGTCATGATGGCCTCATGAGGATGGTCTTGTAGGTAATGTAACAGCCACTGGATGAAGCACAGAACTTAAATAAAAGACCAGTAAAGAATTGCAGTGCCTTCCTAGATGCTTATGAATCCCACTAGTCTCAATAAAGCTGTTTAGTCAGAGGTCACTGACTTGTGTGATACTTGGCCTAGAGATTCCAGCAATCCGAAGCTGCCTATGGCTCTAGCCAGGCTGTATGATGCTAGAGGAACATCTGCCTGGAATAAGAACATCAACCCATTTAGTAGGAAAACACTCTGCGTGTGAGCTGTACTGTACCCTTGCCACATCACTGTATCCTTTTAATAAATGCCTTTGCTAAGCAGTGTACGAGTATGTGATATCTTCATCTTTCAGAAATCTAACTAAAACAACCTAGATTGGTATACCCAAAAGGTGATATTTGGTAGGCATTTTGGTGTATAAATTCAGAGTTCATGAAAGAGGTCAGGCTGAAAATACATATAGTGAGGTTATATCCCAAACCTACGTACTTATATTAACTCTACTCTATGTGCTTGCCAAAACAAACAAACAAACAAACAAAACAGAGAAAAAAACCCCACACATTTTTCTTATAACATGGACCCTAAATGCAAGCCAACAACTTCATCTGGTGTTCAACTCAAGAAACAACCTTCTGGGGGCGCCTGGGTGGCTCAGTCATTAAGCGTCTGCCTTCGGCTCAGGTCACGATCCCAGAGTCCTGGGATGGAGCCCCGCATCGCGCTCCCTACTCTGCAGGAGGCCTGCTTCTCCCTCTCCCACTCCCCCTGCTTGTGTTCCCTCTCTCGCTGTCTCTCTCTCTCTGTCAAATAAAATATCAAAAAAAAAAGAAGAAAAGAAAGAAACAACCTTCTGTTCCAATAGCAGAGGAAAACTGGCTATGTACGATTTCTTGACTGATAGTATATACACTCAAAATCATGTACACGGGATTTTAGAGATTTTTCAAATGTAATTTTAACTCTATTTTGCCTTTCACACTGACTTTAGATCCTAACCCCTTTGGAAAAAGTCACTTCCCTGTATTTGGGTGTCATTAATATTCAGGTGACAGTTGAAGCTATGGTCACAGAAGACACTATTCAAGGGAGACTATAGAGAGTGAGAAAAGAGATCTGAAGCTGGAATCCTTGAGAACATCAATATTTTAGAAATAGGTAGGCGGGCCCACAAAAATTCTAAGAGAATTAGGAGGGAGACAGGAAAGACCAGATAATAAAACACCAAGAAGAGAGTTCCCAAAGAGTGGTTAACATGATCAAAAATAAAGCAAAGAAATAAAGGAATATAAATATTCCTTTGGTCATTCCAAATGGTCAAAAGTGACCACTGATTGGATTTGGAAATTAAGAAGACACTGATGACTTAGCAAGAGCAGTTTTGATATTATGGTGGTGGTCTAAGTCTATTTCAGATGGATTACAAAGTGGATGGGTCTTGAAAAAAAAAACAAATAAGAGAAGCAAGGAAGTGAAGACCTCAAGCTTTTCTATGAAGGAAAGCAAACGATAGGGTGGCAAGTAGCTGAGAATCAGAGGCAAGGGAGGGTATTTTGGTATTTCACTTTTTAAGTGGTGTGACTTGATCCAGTGTATCAGTCAAGCACAAGAACTAAAAGGAAAGAGGAGATAACTGAGGCACCACAGCCAAAAAGGAAAAAGGAAGAAGTTGAGTCCCAAGTACTAATTTGCACTACCTGGAAGGAGGACAAAGGAGAAAGATGTAGTGACAGGAGTGAAAACAGATGTCTTTGTATTTAGGAGAGAAGAAATGCAGGGGAGTAGGACTTGAAGAAAGTTCATTTCTGATAGCTTCTGCATTCTCTGTGAAATGGTAAGTTAGCAGAGCCATTTCTGAAAGTGAGGAGAGGGGCTTAAAAACACGTAAAATTTTGTAATTGTCTTTAAAGGAAATAAGAGAAGCTGAGAAAGAGTATATAGCATTTGAGGGTCTAAGACTGGATTCCCATATTTACAGAAGTACTACTTCCTACACTTTGTGTGATTTTTTTTTTTTCGGTACCATTCATCCTGCTTGGGTGAAGAAGTATAAAAAGTAGATGAGTGAAGGACTGAAGGGGTAGAATAAATTAATTAAGGTTGCTGGTAGAAGAGTAGTAGAAATGAGATCCATGGGATCTGATCAGGATGATAAAGAAAGGATGCTAAGAGGGCATCAATGGAGTTGGAAAAAGCAGAGAAATCAGGGGACTGAGATTACCATGATGTCATTAAGAGAGTAGGCTTGCCTGGGTAGCTCAGTCGTTAAGCGTCTGCCTTCAGCTCAGGTCATGATCTCAAAGTCCTGGGATGGAGCCCCGCATCCAGCTCCCTGCTCCGCAGGGAATTTGCTTCTCCCTCTCCCACTCCCCCTGCTTGTGTTCCCTCTCTCTCTGTGTCTCTCTCTGTCAAATAAATAAATAAAATCTTAAAAAAAAGAGAGAGAGAGAGTAGGCTTGTAAAAACAGGAGATGACTGGCAGAATAGGAGGGTATATTTGGAGAAGAGATTGATGTGTGAGCTCTCAGCTGTATATATTAGTAAGTTCCAGGTAAGGACAAGGCCAATGAGGTCAATCCAAGGTGGACTGCTGAAATAGAATGGATGTGAAGCCATAAGCACTGAATAGACTACAGAACTGAGACCATCATAGTCAGTGGGTCATTCATGAAGGCCTTGAAATTTCTGAAGGAGTCAGGTTAGAGAGAATGATAGTGAGCCTGGTACTGTTACAGGATTTCTTTTCTTTAGTGCCTGCGGTTTTTGGTCATGCTGCTTCGAAGAATGAAGAGGTAGACCAGACTGAAGAGTGGTGGGCAGCAAAGCAAAGTTTATTGAGAGTACAAAGCTCCTGAAGAGGGAGGGGACCTGAAATTGTTCCCCCCCCCAGTAGTTTCTAAGTCTAGGAGTTTTTATGGGCTTGTTGGTGGGCTGTTTTAATCTGATTTAATCTGATTTAATCTAATTTAATCTGTGCCTGTCATCCAATCAGGTTTTTGTCATCTATCTATCATGTGGGAAAGGGTGGAGGGCTCCTTCCCTGGTGTAAAATTGTTTTAAGGGTGGTTTCCTCTTAGGGTGGGGGCCCCTTGTCCCTGTCTACCTTTCTTCCAACTATCCTTCATTATCCAAAAATCTTGATGAATGTGGAGAACTAAGAAAAAGATGGTGATGAGGAGCATAAGAAATGGTACAGATGGGTTGGTACGGAACCAACCCAAGAAAAATTTTGATAGGGAAATAAAATGATCTGGATTTGGCACTTTGGAGCTAGGAGAATGCTAGTAATACTTGCAGGCTGTGAGGAAAGGAGCCAAGCTAAAGTAAAGTAGAGACTTCAAGGAGACCTGTGTTTCAAATAGGTGGGTGTATTAGTCAGGGTTCTCTAGAGAAACAGAACTTATAGGATATATATAGATATGTAGAAAGAGAATCATTATGAGGGACTGACTCACAAGATTATGAAGGCTGAGAAATCCCATGATCTACTGCCTGCCAGCCAGAGGCTCTCAGGAAGCCACTGGTGTAGTTCTAGTTCAAATCAAAAGCCTGAGAACCAGGACAGCCAATGTTAGTGCTTGTCTGAGTCCAAAGGCCCAAGAACTGGGGACTGATGACCAAGAAGATGAATGTCCCAGCTCAAGCAGAGAGAGCACATTTGCCCTTTTACCATTTTGTTCTATTCAGGCTCTCAACGGATTGTATGATGCCCACACACATTGATGAGGGTGATCTTCTTTACTCAGTCTATGGATTCAAATGCTCATCTTTTCTGGAAACACCCTCACAGACCCACCCAGAAGTAATCTCTAGCAGTTATCTGGGCATCTCTTATATCAATCAAGCCGACACAATTAACCATCATCGTAGATCTACAATCATACTGGCTCTCTGTGGAAAATGGCAACTGTTAAGCGTATTAACGTTCATCCATTCTTTTATTTTATTTTATTTTTTTGGTATTACTTGGTTTTATTTTACACCAAGTGGCGGCCACAAAGCAATCCTCCTTAATAAAGTTGAATATTAGCATCCATTCTTTTCACAAACTTATAGAGAATCTAGCATATGCCAGGCACTGTGCTAGGCGCTAGACATATAAGAACAAGATAAGCAATGCCCCTGCCTTAATGGAGTTGAGTTTTTAATCAGTAAGACTCCAGACAAATACGCAGAAAAACTTTTCAGCCTGAGCATGTTATGAGTCTCTATAGATCTGGTTGTGAGAGGAAGGTTAAAGGCTAAATCAACCAAAGCTTTCTCAAGAAAAAAGATATGGGGCGCCTGGGTGGCTCAGTTGGTTAAGCGACTGCCTTCGGCTCAGGTCATGATCCTGGAGTCCCGGGATCGAGTCCCGCATGGGGCTCCCTGCTCGGCGGGGAGTCTGCTTCTCCCTCTGCCCCTCCTCCCTCTCATGCTCTCTCTATCTCATTCTCTCTCTCAAATAAATAAATAAAATCTTTAAAAAAAAAAAAAAAGAAAAGAAAAAAGATATGTACTCAATCTGGCAGGAATTGATATTGATAATATTGATAAACCTGCCCACGTCTTTGAAAAAGTCACTGATAGAGCTGTTTACTAAAGAGCAAACTCTAGTTTAATGTATCTTTAGAGGTTATTTACATTACAACAAGGCACAGAATCAACTGATATGGAAATCAGTTAAGAATGCTTTAATAGCAAAACAACCACAGAACTGTATAATGTTATTCTAAAACATAATACCTAAGAATCACATGAAAGCTAAATTTAAATGTTTTATGCATGCAAGATGGAACGTTTCTTAGATGCTTTTAGAAACACTATTATAGATTGCTATTCTGAGTACCAAATGACAAGAGCTGTGAAAAGAACTACACATGAATTATAGGTAGATAATATGTGACTTACATGTAAACTACATGTAAGATCATATTCCTTTGACCCTTGGCAAGCTTTACCGAATAAGAGTATTTCAATTACAATCAGCAAATTTCAGAGAGAAGTATTCAACCATTTTAGATCCACTTTGAATAAGTTTTCTTATATCACCAAATCTATGAATATGGTCAATATATGAATAATTTTTTATAAAAGCCCAATAGTGTCTGGAAGATAAAAAGTAAACTAACAGTATCAAGTTATCAGAGATAAAACTTTCCGTATGTAAATGTAGTAAAATTGATAACATATAAAACTAAAAACCAAAAAAAATAATCAAAACCTTTAAAAATAGCTAACTTGCACTGTGGAATCGGGGAGAGGATAAAAAGGAAGAAGAAAGAACATAAAGCAACAAAAACTTTTGACGATACACCCATATTCCTAGAGTACAAAATGTGCAAGCCTCAAATCCTGAAGCCAACAGCTCTCTTTAGCCCTCTCAGCACACCCTCACAACCTGAGGCTTGAGCATAAGCTTTTAGGGCCCAGTAAAGCCTTTGGGAGGCTTGCCATCTCAGGTTTCACTGTGGATAAGGCTCAGTGAACAAATACCAGACTGAAACACAAGCTGACCTTCCCTTAGGAGGAGGGATTTGGCTTAGGATGGGTTTAGGGATTTCAATCCTGTGTTTGCTTTCCCAACCTCCACACGATTGTGCCCAGGGCCCCCTACCTTTCTGCTGCACTACAAATCTTTCATTCGTATCACTTGTTTCACAGAACATATACATTCCAGAAAATGTTCATTAATATTTCATAAAATAACTGTTCTTCTGTCAGGGATACAGTCACACAGAAAACATGCTTGGGCAACGTATAAAACATGAGAGCCACTTGGTCATTCAACAACTACTTATTCAGCAAGCATAAAGCACTTTGAACAAAGCAGCATAAAGATGAAGTTCTTGGTCACAAGCAATAGAAACCGACTGGCTAATTTTAGCAGGAAAGGAATTTATTGGCAGAATATCAAATAGCTCATAGAATCAACAGGAAGGCTGAAGAACGAGGTTGGGGGAAAATTTAAAAAAAAAAAAAAAGCAGAAACTAAGAGCAATCAGACAGTAAGAACCACAGGGTTACATCCAGCTTCAGTTAGGATATTCATGCTAATGGCATCACAGGTAGATACTGCTAGACATCATGCCAGAACCACTGGCCACTGGGACCGTATTTTAACCATCCTTACCCATTTAAATGACTCACTTCAGATTCAAATTCCCAAATCTGATTGCCTGAACCCAGGTTTCATGATCACACCCTCTCTGCTGGCATTGGGAAGAAGGGATATCTGGCTAATGGGGCTTTTAGAGAGGGAGTTAGGGCACTAAGACCCACACAGTGGGGAATTTACTTGAAATAGAAAGAGAGTCTGGGGGTGCCTGGGTGGCTCAGTTGTTAAACATCCGCCTTTGGCTCAGGTCATGATCCCAGGGTCCTGGGATCGAGCCCCGCATCGGGCTCGCTGCTCAGTGGGAAGCCTGCTTCTCCCTCTCCCGCTCCCCCTGCTTGTGTTCCCTCTCTCGCTGTCTCTCTCTCTGTCAAATAAATAAAATCTTTAAAAAAAAAAAAGAAAGAAAGAGAGGCTGGATGCTCAATGGCCAAAGGAATTGTAAAGATTCACTTCAATCCACAACTTCAATTCAACTTCAACCCATATACTTTGTCTCCCATACTTCCCCAAAGACATGCTGTGGCCCTCACTGCTAAGCTGTCAATATGCCATATTTTTTAAGGGAAGTAGGGATGGTCTCCCAGATAATATTTTCATTATTGCCTTCCCATCATCCTTAGAAATTAATGATCAAATTAATTAATTTCTTAGGATGTCTCTATGTCCATAGAGACAACTATTGATCCTGATTTTGAGGTAATATTAAAGTACATCTTCTTTAGAAGCATCGCTATTGGGGGTAAAGGATTATAACGAGTTCATGTTCCTAGCAGTGAAAAGATCGATTTTAAAAAATTCATTTTTTTCAGGATGCCTGGGTGGCACAGTCCATTAAACATCCAACTTTTGGTTTTGGCTCAGGTCACGATCTCAGGGTTGTGAGATCAAGCCCCACACCAGGCTCAGTGCTCTGCGCAGAGTCTGCGTGAGATTCTCTTTCCCTTCGCTCATGCTCTCTCTCTCTCTAATATAAAATAAAATAATTTTTTTTAAAAAAAATGCATTTTTGTGAGGTGTTGATCGACAGTGGAAAGGCAAACCTAAATCTCACAATAAAAAGAGTACAAAAGGGTACTGGTACTGGCACTGTGTTAGAATTGCAAAGACAAATAAGAGAGTACCTGCTCTCCAAGAGCTTAGAGTATAGCAGGGTGACAGACATTTGAATAGACCTTTGGAATGTAATGTGAGAAGTACTGTAATAGAACTATATGGAGAATTTGATGGAAGAATGTAGGAATGACCCTAATCTCAAATGTGGGGGACAGGGTGGTGAGGGTGGCAGGGAAGACTCTCCGGAGGACGTGAGGACATGACAACCTGAGCTATCTCCTGCAGGATGAGTAGGAGTTAGCTTCTATCTTATGAGCGTATTTTATAATCAGGAGCAATAAATCACTCAGACAGCAGGTATGTTGCATTTTTATTGAGAACACTTCCAATAGTGCCCTTTACTTCACCTATCATAATACTTACCATGCTGTATTGTAACCACCTGTGCTCTTGTCTGTCTCTCCACCAACCTCTAAGCTCTGTGGCAATAGGTACCACGTCAGTCCTGGTTCTAGCTGTATTCTTAGCATCCAGCACAGTACCTGGCACAGGATGATAAATACATGTTTAGAGGGAGAACAAAATTAAAACATTTTACACAGAGAAATAACTGCTGGAGAAACACTCTTGACAATTAAGATTCTGCTCAACTTGAGAGGCAGCTTGAGTATAGCTTACTTTGCGTCAGTACTTATGACAGTAAAGTCATAAATCTCGGAGTATATCTTTGATCTGCTGTAAAAGACCAAACGATTCAACTACTGCTTACTAAATAAAGATGCAAAAGAGATTAAGAGTAATGCTGTTCATCTTTTTTACATAAAAAAGAAGGGTTAACTTCCAAACTCTTCACTTTCTCTTTAAATTAAATGACAAGACTTCTTTAAAAAACAAACCAACAGGGGTGCCTGGGTGGCTCAGTCGTTAAGCATCTGCCTTCGGCTCAGGTCATGATCCCAGGGTCCTGGGATCGAGCCCCACGTGGGGCTCCCTGCTCGGCGGGGAGCCTGCTTCTCCCTCTCCCAGTCCCCCTGCTTGTGTTCCCTCTCTCGCTGTGTCTCTCTCTCTCTGTCAAATAAATAAATAAAATCTTTAAAAAAATAAATACATAAAAATAAAAAACAAACAAACAAAAACAACCCAGAACTTTAGTGTGAAGTAGTACTACACAGTGCAGCGTCATAAGAAGGAGAAGGGTAAAGGTCATCTGATATCCCTGTCGTAGCTGGAGAGGCAGGGAACTTAAGGCTGAGGGTTAATGCATTCTGATGCATGAAAACTTACTGCGGTCACATGGAAAACAGCATCCCGCCCTATAGAAAACATTGGTGTTTGCAATAAATTGAATCCTAAATAGATGATACCAACATTTCTCAATTAGGGTACATCAGAATACACGTTACTGGGCTCCAACCCCCAGAGTTTCTGATTCAGTAAAGACAGAATGAGGCCAAGAATCTGTAAAAATATGATCATATTAAAGATAGTAAAAACCAAATCATAGTTGAAGGATTGAGAAACTATAAAAAAGAAGAAGTTGATGTCAAGAAACAGTATTTCAAGAAGTGAGAAATACTCTGATTTTTAACGATGATTTTTGAGCGATGGCTAAAGAGACAATTAGTAAAGTAGAAGAAAGACATGAAACAATTACAGAGAATGCAGCTACTATAGAGATAGAAAATATGAGAAGTGAAGAGCAGGGGGACAGTCCATTCTGTTCTGCCTGAGACTTTCCTGGTTGAAAATCCCACGGCCTCAGAAACCCCTCAGTCATAAAAAGCAAACCAGGTGATTGGCCCCCTTAGTTATCAGACCTAAAGAATAGAATGAGAAGGACCAAACAGGAATTGCAAGATGAAAGAATATTAAAATGGAAAGAGGAAATATTTTAAAAGAAAGCAAATGTGAATTTTCTAGAATTGATGAATATGAGTTCTTTTTTTTTTTTTTAAAGATTTTATTTATTTATTTGACAGAAAGAGACACAGCAAGAGAGGGAACACAAGCAGGGAGAGCGGGAGAGGGAGAAACAGGCTTCCCGCTGAGCAGGGAGCCTGATGCGGGGCTAGATCCCAGGACCCTGGGATCATGACCTGAGCCGAAGGCAGACACTTAACGACTGAGCCACCCAGATGCCCCTGAATATGAGTTCTAAGAATAGCAAATAAGAATCTTAAGATTCAGGGATCACAGATACCAAGAAATAAAAATAAAAGCAGTTAATACCAGACACATGATAGCAAAATTTCAGAACATACAAGACAAACAGTAAGTATTCAGAGTTACCACAGAGAGAAAACAGATTACCTATAATGGGATAAAATGTAGACAGGCAGGGCATAATACGGATATCATAGAGAAGTCCATATAATAATAATTTTAAAGGTCTGAGATGCAATAACTTGCCACCAAGAATTCTATACCAAACTAAAAAAGTAAGTTAAGACAACACCTGCACTCCCACCCTATGAAAGGCTCTTCTCACACTCACTGTCATAAAGGGAGGCCTAGGGGTGCCTGGCTGGCTCAGTCAGTAAAGCATGTGACTCTTGATCTCAGGGTCATGAGTTCAAGCTCCACACTAGGCATAGAGCTTACTTAAAAAAAAAAAAAGAAAGAAAGAAAGAAAAGAAAAAAATAAATAGATGAATTAAAAAAATAAATAAAGGGAGGTTGAGCCTCACAGTGTGTCCTGCCACACCCCAGACTAAGTTTGCCTCTTCAACAGATGGTGAGAGCCTGGGGGCACATGCACCTGCTGACAGGCTGTGCCAAATACTGTTGGTGGTGTTCACCTCGAGCCTTTTTGTACAACATAGGGAAATCCACACTTGATCTTAGCCAAAAGTCCAAGACGCGATTGTATAACATAGGGAAATCCAAAGTAACCAAAATTGAAAAAAAAGCTGAAATCAGCATGGTAAGTAAATCACCACCAGCTAATCTGAGAGATTTGTCCATAAACTGAACCTAAACCTCCACAATTAATGGTAAAGGAGGAGACAGGAGAGGATACCTTGAAACCATGGAGTGGAGAGTCAGGATTGAGGCCTTTACAAACATTAGCCAAGATTTTGGAAAGCCTACAGTGGGAGGATGAGAGAGAGAGAAAGAGAGAGAAGAAAAAAAAAAATCTCTGTTGGAAAAAAAAACCATTAAAGGAAAGCTGTCTCTCACAGTCCTCCTCATGAGGTGAGGGGAAAAAAAAAAATTACCTGGCAAAATCATAAGCACAAACCTGCCCACACTGGGTTTGGTATGCACATTAATTTGTGTGGTCTAGGAAAGTTTGTTTCAAATGCTTCTGGCTCAGTAATGCCCCCAGGCATCTGGCAGAAGCAAAGGCAATTCCTCACTAGAAAAATATACCTTCAGTTTGGGTTTTGCCATACTCAGTTCCACCACCAAAAAATATAATGCGACCATGTGTGTGTGTGTGTGTGCGTGTGTGTGTGTGTGTGTGTTTTATTGATGTAAGTTAACAGTTCTTCTGATGCATATTATGCAACTTTGTTATTCAAGCAGCTCAATATATCATTAGTGCTAAAATTGAACTCCTTTTAGAATTCAATAGTTGCCAGCTTATTTGCTCAGGTATACATTCCTGCTCCACATTTTATAAAGGCATTATATGATGTTTAATGAACTCTCCCATTTGTGACAATCAGTGTTTGACATTCTAAAAGTTTAAGTCATTTGATCTACAGTTAGATTTTAATAAAATTATACAACTCCCTGGATCTTTAATTATATACTTACCAAGCCATATATAGCCAATCCTTCTAAAAGTCCTCTTTTATTCAAAATAATAACCTTCTCTTTAGTGTTTCCTCAACAACTACTAGCCTCTAATAAAAGTTGTCATGATTGTTGGGGTTTTTGTAAAAAAGTATATTCTGATACCCCTTTTAATACCTGGCATAGTATGAATTATGTGATGAATTATTTAATGTCTATGTGATTAGAGAAAGAGAAGGGAGGCAGAATTCAGGGCATGGATGCAAGTAGAGAGAGGGTGTTGTTCTGAGTGTTAAGCATTAGCTCAGCTGCTGAAACTTTTTGGAGCTGTTAAGGCAATGTCCCAGGCCTCACCTATGTGGCTTGAGGGCACCATCAACTTTTATAACTGTGGGACCTCGGCGCCTGGCCAATACCTCCCTCTACCTGAGGTCCTTCTGGTAGCCCCTGGGGGTTGCTTTCAGTACTTTTAAGAGCTTGTGCTCTCCTACTCTTACATCCAATCTCCTCTGTGCAACCACCATGTCTACAAACTCCTGTGGGCCCCACAGCCTGCACGGGGATGCTTCCTCTGCTCCTTAGGAAGGAAGGTGACTTGTCTAGAGTGCTGTTTGCTTTGGCAAAGCCTTCAAGGTGTCAGAGTAACACCTTCAACTCTTCCTATGCAGGAGCCAAACTCCTTACAGGGCCTTTAAACGTGGAAATGGGGAGGATGAGCATGCCACAGGGCTTAGTCCTGGTCTGGATGATCAGATGTCACCTTATCCCCTCCATCTCATTGTTGCTTTGGTCCCTGGCCCCAAACACACAAAAAGTTCCTCTACTCTCCACTCCAATCACTTAATAAATTGATGCACACACTCCAGTTTAGGCTCAACTGGGATATCGAGCTATAAAACATTTGCTTATTCATTCAAAAAACATCTGTGGAGTACCTATTATGTGCAGAGTGCTATGCTAGAAGCTGTGGCAGACACAAAGAGGAATTAGAGGCAGCTACTTGGGCATGAGATTGACATGTTTCCACCCAAAACAGATGGCTAAGGAGTCCAGTTGTAGTATCCTCTCTTAAAGAATCTCATCAATCCTAACATCATCCATGCTACATTTTGAAATTTGACATTTAAAAATCTGACTTAGGACAATGGAAGTCTAAGCCAAATAAAGAAAAGCCTACATTGTTCCCAAAGGGTAATGAATGATGGTGAGTTTTATTATTCAGAAAAATGAATAAAAATTCAAAGCAATTTAAATCAAATACCTGTCTGCCCATAAGGAGCCATTATCTGCTGGTACCTAAGCTACCACCAAGCCGTTAGATACTTTTGGAAGCTGCACTAATTCTTTCAGTAAGTTCCCGCCTTGGGTGGAGAAGGACTAGGGCTGGAAAACATGGCTCCTCTAATCAGCATGCCTTATCACCTTGTCCTGTGATGGCAGGTGACAAAAGTTCTGCATCACTGTAGACAAACAAATGATTCATATCAGAACAGACACCTAACTGATTGTCAGGAGGAACTTCAGTCATAATAATGACACCTAAAAGAGAGATGCTTACTACCACAGGGCGAAAAAACATAACAGAAGTAGTTTCCTACTGTGTGGAAATGTATACAAGATGGATATATTTAACATGACCAAAAAAAATCTACCTCCTGGATTTCTCTTCCCTCTGAGACTGTGGGATTTATAGCCAGATATGAATATTTTAGACCCATGCTATGTAATACACTAGCCACCAGCCACATGTGGCAAGTCTGAACTGAGATGTACTGTAAG
This sequence comes from Neomonachus schauinslandi, assembly GCF_002201575.2. Lineage (NCBI taxonomy): Eukaryota > Metazoa > Chordata > Mammalia > Carnivora > Phocidae > Neomonachus > Neomonachus schauinslandi. The sequence goes on along the minus strand of NC_058409.1, from coordinate 59,376,953 downwards.
TTTAAATTGTGCGCCATATTTCGAAGACTTCTTAAAAATAAACAATGTAAAAGATGTCATCAATATTTTTAAATATTGATCATATGTTGAAATCAATACTTTAGGTTAAGTAAAATACACTAAAAATAATTTAACTTGCTTCTTTTTCATTTTTAAATGTGACTACTAAAAAACTTTAAGTTACATTATAGCTTGCATTATAATTCCTTTGGATAGCACCGTTTTAGACATAGCTCTATTTATCATATTTAGAGATACTAACTTGGAGCTGACCCTTTTGTGTTTAGATATCTATTTGTTCCACTAATACTACCTCTGACAGGGTTATTCTCACAAGCAAATGTCACTGTTCAGTATTCCATGACACAGATAAATAGTAACTTGGGCCTAGAGAAGACCAATATTCTATCCTTGCACTGAATTCAAAAGAAGGCTCACCATGAAGAAGCCTACAAAACAGAGCCTTTTCATACTCTGGCTTCAGCTATGTGAGCTAGCATAAAAAGTTAAATTAGATAAATCTAGAGATGATCCCAATAAATTCCTATGGCCACGAGGAACTGATATTATTTGGCCCAAACTGAAAGAAAAATTTCTATGGAAATGAATAGAATACACTTGTGTGCCCTAAAGTTGAGAGACTGAATAATAAGGTCAATGACACTGAAAACACCCTTGTATAGACTGAATTATGCCCCCCCCCCCCACATATATTGAAACCCTCACTCCTGGTCTGACTGTATTTGAAGACAGAGGTAATTAGGGTTAAATGAGGTCATAGGGAGGGGCCCTAATCCCATAGGACTGATATCCTCGCAAGAACTGAATGGGAGGGACACCTGGGTGGCTCAGTTGGTTAAGCATGGGACTCTTGATTTTGGCTCAGGTCATGAGCTCAGGGGTGAGCCCCGAGAGTGCTCAGGGTCGTGAGATGGAGCCCTGCCTCAAGTCCCAACTCGAGCCCCACCGCAAGCCCCACCTCAAGCCCACCTCAAGCCCCAACAGGCTCCCTACTCAGCAGGGAATCTCCTTGAGATTCTCTCCTTCTCCCTCCCCCTCTGTCCCTCTCCCTGCTCTCTTTCTCTCTCTCAAATAATCTTTAAAAAAAAAAAAAAAAAAGAAGGGGATGGGACACCAGACCAGTGCTCTCTCTCCCCACCATGACCCCCAAGTGAGCACAGAGGAAAGGCCATGTGCAGATACAGTGAGAAGGTAGCAATGTGCAAGCCAGGAAGAGAGTCCTCACCAAAAACTGAATTTGCCGGCACCTTGATCACGGATGAGCTTCCAGAACTGCGGGAAAAAGAGTATCTGTTGTTTAAGCCAGACTGCGGTATTTCATTATGGCAGTCAGAACGGACAAACACAACCTTAAAGAGAATTCTGCAGAAAAAGTTTATAAAACCATTTTAGTGGATCTTTTACTGCCTTCCGTTGTTGCTGGTGTGACACTACATAATGGTCCTGATGCCTTAACGGCGACACGGAATTACTAAAGAAGTCAGCAACACAAAGGTTCAAGAATGGTAACTTTCCCATCCCTGAGAGGATATTTTGAAATTTTTAAATTCTGCAAAAAGACTGCTGAGATATCTATATGTTTCATGGGACCTTTCTAAAAATTTTCTTGCTGAGAAAGTACCTTAGAAATTTCAAGAGAAGCATAAAATCTTAGCTGTAGATGTCATTCTAATGAATACCAAAGAGATTTTTATCTTGTTCTTTTATCTTGTATTCAAACTAGCCCTTAATTTAATACATCTTCACCTTAAGTAGTTCTCATTAATAAGAATATGCTTTAAAATCAGGCCATTATCTATACTAAATTAATGCAATGGAGCATTTATTTTAATTCTAGACAGGTGGGTATCAAACTTATCTGGCATTAAGAATCATGTGTGAATTTTGTTAAAAATACAGATTCTGGGATTCCATCCCCTGGAGATTTTGACCAGGGAGGTGTCTAGGGTAGGGGCCAGACCTTCACATTTGAAGTACATCTCAGTGGGATCCTGACTTAGGTAGTCCCTAGATCACAGTTTGAGAAACACTATTCTAGGTGTCAAGCAAATTTGAAGAACAGCTTATCCTAAATTGGAATGGAAATAAACTTAATGTTGTCTGCATGCTCACCCTGAGTATAATTATACTTTGAAATGTACTATGGGCCCTCATTTTTTTCACTCTCAGTTATATCTTCAACAATGGCAATTTTAATGAAAAGATTTTGTGTGTTAGTTCCATTTACTGTTTCACACACAAACTATGTGCTAAAAATCATGTCAACACTCCATCTGAAGGGGCATTTTTAAAAAGGTGTAAAGAAAATTTGCATTCCACAAAAAGTTTTGATCTAAAATGAACAATGAAAGGAAAAGAGAAATGTACTTATTTATACAAGTATGTATTAGAGACACTATTGGTAATATGTATTCATTTAGGCAACAAATATACATGTGTTTCAGATTTCCTACATGCTAGCACTGTGGGAGAGATGAAGAAGCACCAGGGAGAGGTCTATCGTCAAGAGGCTTACAGTCTGGTAGAAGAGCTCAGGCATGGGCACAGGTCCTGACACGGAAGATAAGAAGTGCTACGCTGTAAGAAGTACAAATTGAACACTGTGGGGATTTAGGGGAGGGAATATGCATAACGAGTGCAGCAAAGGCTGATGTGGAGAGATGGTGGAAGATGAAGCCAGAGAGTTATAGGCAAGGGTCAGATCATGAAGAGTCCTGTGTGCTAAACTGAGGGTCACTATTTATCCTAAGAGCTATGATGAGCCATCGGTAGGTTTTAAGGAAAGCGATGACATGCATTCACTCCCCCCAGTCATTACGGAGTGCCTGCTGCATATCCAGCACTGAGGGAAACTGCCAACCAGAGTGGCCTGTGAAGATTTTAAACTGTCTCTGAGCCCAGGCCCCACTCAGACCCGCACGATCAGAACCTCCAGGGCTGGTGAACAGTACTGCGTTATTGAAAATCTTTCTTTCTCAGTGATTCTGATGCACAGCCAAGTGAGGCGACCACCACTGAAGGGCGTATTTAAATATATACACGAACAACTCTTTGCCCTAAGATGTCTTCACAGGAAGAACATTTGAGCAAAGGAGCTGAGCTAGTGATAAAATCACGTACGTAGATTAGAAGACGACTCTGGAAGCACAGACACCAAGAATTGCTGAACACAGTAATGCAAGCATAGGATTATGGCAGATGGTTAAGGTGATGACCGAAGGGATGGAGAAAAGTGGATGAAATGAGTGACAGTGTTTGGAAACCGCCACATGGCTTGTAACATGTGTCACTAATGAGGAAGGAGAAAAATACAAAGAGAGTGGGAAAAGAAAGGAAATAAGGCCAGATAGAAAGAAAGTGAACAAGATATTGATGAAACTTGCATTGCAGGAAAGATACTTGTGTCTAGAAATGTAAACTGCTAGTTGTTTGTATACAACCTTTAATGGAAGGTATTTGAAACTGCACTGAAAGTTGCCATTTTGCAGATGGAAAACTTAAGCAGAGACTGACAAATATTCCAAAATGTCAAGTAAAATTGGCAACTTCTTGTGAGACTCAGACTTGAAGTTTATTATTGTTATTCTTTTTCAAATAAACAGCATACCCCCAATCTTGTTACTATTTTGAAATTATTAGTATAAGTTATTACTATTTATAGATTAATTTTTTTTTCATTAAAAACCTGAAACTCCCTCTTTGTTCCTCTACCCTTGCTTTGTTGAGTTGTCTCTCTTCGTGCCCATGCTTTGGTTGGAAGTCAATTATGATAACAAGGGTGAAAAGGGAGTAAGAAGCCTCTTGCCAGGGCCTCCTGCCAGGGACAGATGCACTCACTCTCTGTTGCTTCCTGTGCACAAAGGACGCTTAAGCTTTAAACTGAAAGCTTGAAAGAAAACAAGGCCGCATACATGTGTGCAGGCTGTGCACTGCACAGCTCTGGAGCGCCGTTCACCTCCGTAGATTTGTATATTTAATTTCCAGCAGATGGAAATCAAGTGTTTGAGGGAGGGGTGCCTTTATCCAATTCTCACTAAGGTGCTATAGGCTAGAAACAATGCTAAAGAAATCCTCTTTTTTCAAAGTCTCTCAAACCATGGTCTTAGGGCTAACTATATTAGAATCCTTTGGGAACTGACTTAAAAATAAAGATTTCTGGATCTCACTTCAGACTACTGAGAAGAGTCCCGGATTCAGCATTTTAAGCAAAGTCTTACCAGGCAGTCCTTACATTTGAACACAACTTTTCAATTACTTTTCAATGGGTCATCTTCCCTCAACCGATCGTAATGACATAAAGAACTATATGTATTTTAAACCATGTTTTTGATAAAACAAAAGAGCCAGCACACCAGTTCCTAACTGCCCTTCTGTTTTAGAATTAAAATGAAGGAATAAAAAAACAGGTGTAGATGATGAGAAGAAAGGTCACAACTTCAAAGTTAGAGATACAAAGAGGTGCCTCAAAATAATGTAGGAAATGCTATACTAGGTCATATGTCTGACCTACTCAACCCAAAATGTCAGCTCTATCTCTCTCCATGACCCCAAAAGTCTATATCAGGAGTATTTTTCAAACATCCCTAACCTGTCCATTATGGATCATTGATCAATGTTTATAAACTCTCATCACACATATTTGTGTTTTCAGTCTGCAAGACCCATGAAACAATGCGTACATTTCCACCTATCTTTCTGTGTGCTGAAAGGACCTTTGTCAAGCTTTAAGTGGCACTCTTAGTGGCTGCACCATGGGACATGAGGGACAAAACAGTATTTTCCCTAGTTTTCCCATTGCTTCTTGCAGCCGAGCCCCTTGCAGAAAGAAGAGCCTTAATCTGTTCAGTCTGTCCTCATAATAAAAACCACCATTGCCCTTTAGTCATTTTAGTGATCCTTGTAAGGATATTCTTTTTTTTTTTTTTTTTAATCCCTTTTGTCTTTTTAAGGTTTGGTGACCAGAAATATACACAGCTGTCTGTATATCTACATATACAGCAACATTTTCTCATAAATCATGCATAAATCATGCATGTGTTGCTTCTAATATCATTCCTCATCATGACTTCGTTTTCTGACCTTTTGAGCTATTGTTGGAGACCTAAAAAAAGCAATCCCAGATATTGAAATATCAGATATTGAAATCTGATAAAAATGGAAAATTATCCAGGTAGAAGAGCCAAGATGAACTGAATTACATTCGCCACCTGTTTTCCCATGAGCAACATCACCTTCCATCTTACAGAGACTCCCCCTCAGCTGTCTGGCTTCCATCCAAGTCCACAGTTGGGCCAGGAAGGTCCAAGGCAGGAAACAGCACTGCAGGGACGTGGTGAAAGGGAAGCATCCAACAAAGCATCACCTGGACAGTGGTGATACTGCTGCTTCCATATGCCTCATGATTACTTAAAAGATTCAGATCCTGACCTCCAGGAGCGTTCATCCTGCACCATGCAGGTATTGCGAAGTCCTGCTTTAGGGGCGAAAATGGCCTAAAGAACCGCACAAAAAGCCCCATGCTGGGTGTTTTTGTGCCTTGCTTTACAGAAAGGCACATACTCAGGTGCCATTCATGTTGAAGGTCACCCTGTGTTTGTCAGTGACAGCACAGGTCAGCTGAGATGGTAGCATGGCACCCTGAAACCCCTCGTCGGCGAACCTGACCTTCCCCTCCCACATCTGCTCACACGCTGTTCTCATCCGGAATATCACTTCTGTTTAAATAAACCCTCTGGTTCTTTACTTGGGTGCCCCTTTCGGACCCCAATCTAGGATGACTGAGGAGACCTTCCTATGTGACACCCACCCAGGACCCCACTACTTGCCTCAGCTGCTAGTGCCCAGATCTCAAACACGGCGGACAAAACACATACCCTCATCCACTCAGCAGGCTGCCTCTCTTCTGGGCTTATTTGCTCCTGGGTATGACATTTGGATGCTGTCTATGAACCAGGAAGCAGGCTCTTACCAGACACCAAATCTACCAGCTCCTTGATCTTGGGCGTCACAGCCTCCAGAACTACAAGAAATAAATGCTGTTTTTAAGCTACCCAGGCTATGCTGTTGTTGTTATAGCAGCCTGGACAGACTAGGACGGATGCTCAAAGCAGAGAATTCAGAAAACTAATGTGAGGGGAGGGGTAGAATCAGAAGCAAGGAGATTCAATAGTCGATTAAAGCACCACGGCAGTGAATTAAGATAATGGCAGTGGGGAAAGGGTAGCCATATATATATATATATATATATATATATATATATATATATATATATATTTTAAGACCCGAGGGATGAGTCTTATGTTTTGAGAGCAGTACGTTTCAGGGTTAGACCTCACTCCTCTCACAGCTTGACTTTGCAGTCAGCCTTGCACTCTGTGTTTTGACTTATTCCTGATGTCTTCAGCACCAATCCCTTGCCTCGTTGTCTTTGTACACCCCTTTCTCACATTCTGCATTTGACAACTGACAGTACTGCTCTGATTCTGACCTCCGACTCTCTCCATCACCATGGTTCATATGGGTCTCCTTGCCTTACCCAGCTGAGCATCTTCTCTAGAACCCCAGCCTCAGCTCAGCTACTGGAACCAGCATTCTCTTTAGGTCTGTTCTGGTTTCAACACCAGAACTCGGTTGCCTGACAAACTGATTGGGCATGAGTGATAAGACATTAGTAGGGAGGATATGATCCTGGAATTTAAGATCTGGCGCTGAGGATTGGTTGAATGGACGTTCTTTATATAGAAGTAGAAAGGTGAGGAAAAGCCATCACTTTTCACATGTAAGTTAGAGGTGATGATGAGACATTCAAATGGAAATGTCTGATGTGCAGTCTGACTTATTGGGTAGTCACTAAGGAGAGAGGTCAGGACCAGAGTCATAGCATACGGACACATAGGCTGTGCGCTGCGTAACTCCAAGGGGCGGCATTCACAAAGACTAGGATGTCAACGGCATGCCCTAGAGTTGTGCAAAGCCACAATCTTGGTCAGAGCAGGGAATTAGCGCATGGAAGAAATAGATGAAGCCAGGACATAATAAGACTAAGGGGAGAGAGCAAACCAGGAGAAAAGCACAGGGCTAAGATTGCACTTTGGGCAAAAGAGAAACTTTATCAAGGATATAGAGAAATGAAGTAGCATTATGAGTTAAAGAGGATTTCAAGGAGGAAATAATCAATAATCGCAAATGCCACAGAAAGGTTGTAGAAAAAGAGGACATAGAAAATAATTTAAGAGGAAGTATACAGTAGTCCTTCCCTCCCCATATCTGCAGGAATATGTTCCAAGATCCCCAGTGAATGCCGGAAACTGCAGATAGTACCAAACCCTATATATATGCAATGTTTTTTCCTATACATACATACCTACGATAAAGTTTAACTTACAAATTAGGCACAGTAAGAGATTAACAACAATAACTAATAATAAAATAGAACAATTATAGCAATACACTGTAATAAAAGCGATGTCAATGTGGTCTCTCACACATACCCAAAGTATCTTACTGTACTGTACACGGCGGTTCACCATGAGTAACTAAACTGTGGAAAGTGAAACTGCAGGTAAGTGGGGACGACTGTAAAGTGGTGAAAAGAGGATTGACCAGGAAGTGAGGACTCCAGCCTCCAGTCTTGGCATGCCATGCCTCAGGCAAGGCTCCTCACATCAGTGAAAACTTCTCTTGTCTGGGAGTTGTTACCAATAAAACAATAATCTTGTATTGAATATTTCTATGTGCCAGGCTCTGCTATAAGCATTTATGTATTAACGCAGTTATTCCCCATGACGCCTTTGTGGTAGGTTTCCAATATTATTCCCATTTTGCAAGTAAAGAAACTGATGCACTGAAGTAAAGCCTAAAGTAACATGGCCAATAAATGGCAGTGCTAGAATCTGAAAAATGAGATGGTTTGGCCAGGGGTAGGAGGCTCTTCCAGCTCTGTCATTTTAATATATACAAATGAGAAAGTTGCTAGTGACCTCCCAGGATGTGTTCTGAAGAGACGTGAGAGAGGAAAAAACACAATAATGAAAGAAATGATGTATGGTGATAAAAAGGAGAGAAAAAGGATTGTGAGCATTAAAAGCAACAGGGTCAAGTAACGATTGTTTCAAGAAAGATGAGACCTGTATATAGTGTTGCTTGAGGGAAAGGAACCAATGAAGAGGAAGAGATTGAAAATGCTGGAGACTGAGGGAAATTGACAGAGCAGCATTCCAGAGAAGACGAGTTAGCCTTGAAAAGGGTGAGAACATCCAAGATGACATAGAGAGACCAGCGTTTAATGGCAGAGAGTAGGAAAGATGGGAAAATTCACGTCTGATGTCCTTGCCTTTAGGAAATAAGAATTAAAATAAAAATTGACTCAAAGTAGACATAGGCTCTGATGGAATTTTTTCAAATTTTTACTATTATAGAACTGAAATGTAATCACTATAGAAAATTCAGGAAAATTGCAGAAAAAGTAGAAAGAAACATCACCTAAGTCCTAGGAAGCAAAGATACCACTGCAGTATATTTCCTTCCAGACAACTGGTGTTTTTTTCCCCTCCACATAGTAAACATTAGCAATTCTAGTTATTATTTAGCTTTCATAAGGCTCACATTTAAAGTTCACTTAATATTCTACTAAGTGGATGTGCTATAACATCCTTAACCATTTCCCACATGTGAGCTGCTTCCAGTATTTTACTATTTCATAAATAAAGCTTCATATAAAATTTATTCCATATTTAAAATCATTTTCAAAAGATAGAACCCTAAAAGTCTAACTACTAAGTCAATGACCTCATACAATTGCAAACATCCTTAAGGCTTCTGAAACTTATACCATTTTACATTTTACCAACTATGGATAAAAATACTCAATTTTTTGTTTCCTAAACTCTACTAAGGGTTTAGGAAACAAAACAAAACAAAAAACTTTGTTAATTTGGCAGATGAAAAAGTAGTACTTGTTATATGACATTTCTTTTACTAATAGTGAGGCTGATGAATTTTTCATATATTTGTTAATTGTTTTTTTCCTACTTTGTAAAGTGTTTATTTTTGTCCTTTGTACATTTATCTTTTGGGTTCATAGTGTTTTAAAATTTTAGGAGTTATTTATATAATAAAGATATTAACATGTTCCCACTTTAAGCCTCTTTACTGGGTTTTAACTTTGATTATTACTTTTATAAAATGTATTAATTAAAATACCTTTTCTTGTTATTATAAAAAGTTGTATTCTGAGCTGGGTTCATCAATCGACCTTTAATCAAATGAATTTCCCCATTTGCTTCTATTCAGTTCCCTTTTGGCTCAAGTTGGTCAGAGTTGGTATCTGTGGGTTACAACAAAGAACTCTAATAAACCCAGCAATAATCAATTAAGGACTGCAATAAAAAGAAGCTGATATATTTTAGCAACCAGAACCATAAAATATCCAGGAATAAATTTACGAGCAAGCATGCTAGACCTCCAGGAAGAAAACCATAAATCTTTGCTGAGGATATAGGAAAAAACCTGCATGGAAGAGGAGCATACCCTTTTCCTAGTGAGAACTGACTGTTATGAAGACATCAATATTCCCCCAAGGGGCTGTGTAAATTCAACGCCATTCCAATGGGATTATTTGGAATATGACAAGTTAGTGCAGATCTTAAAAAACTAATATGTGAGAGCAGTCAGAAACTTTTTGAAAATTACAACCTAATATAAGGCAACGGTTAATATAACACCTTGTTTGTGCTTAGGGCAGAATAGACAGGTAAGGTGGAAGATTCTGGGTAAATATTTGGGGGGAGGTAAATTTTTTTTTTAATATGATAAAAGTAGAATTTCAGATCAATTGGGAAAGGGATGGGCTGTTCAATAACCTGTATCTTGGAATAGTTGCCTCATGACTTCCAGGATACCACACTCCAGAAGCTTTCCCCATACGTCATGGGCTGCTCCTTTCTGTCTCATTTACTGGCTTCTCCTCCATCTTTGTGCACCAGAACTTGAACATTGACCCTACTATTTTCTTTTTTAGATCTCCCTTATCTGAAAATCTGACTTTATTTTGTTTATTATCTTTTTTAGAGAGGGGGAGGAGAAAAGGGCAGAGGGAGAGGGAGAGAGAGAATCTTAAGCAGGCTCCATACTAGGCATGGAGCCTGACGTGGGGCTCGATCTCACAACCCTGAGATCAAGACCTGAGCCGAAATCAAGAGTCAGATGCTTAACTGACAGAGCCACCCAGGCACCGCTGAAAATCTGACTTTAAATACCAGTTCCCTACCTATGAGTCTAACCCTTATCTAACTCCTAAACCCTAGTGTCCTACATAAACTGCCTATCTGACATTCCACTTGTGACATCTAAAATTTAATATTTCTAAACCAGAACAAGTTAATTTCCCTTCCACTACTACCTTTCCCACCCCTATCACCAAACATATAAACACAGATTATAGCACAAATTATAGCTCCCCTAATATTTCCTATCTTAGTAAATAAACCCCTATGCACCAAGGTGATCAGTGCAAAAACCTGAGTCATCTCTGATTTCTACTTTTCCTTCAACCTCCAACATTCACTCTACCAGCACATCCATTGGTTCTGCTTAAGAGAGAGAGAGAGTAAAAATGAGTGCTTAAGAACACGAGTTCTGAAACCAAGCCATCTATGTCCGCATCCTGGCTCTACCATTGACCAATTCTGTAACCTTGGGTAACCTATCTACACTTGATCAAGTTGTTATCTGTAAAACAAGAATAATGCTATTATCTAATTCATAGGGTAATGGTTGGGATTAATGAGTTCTTAAGGGATTAGAACGGTAGTTGATGCATTGCATGTGTTCAATAAATGTCAGTTATTATTATTGTCTCCAAAATATAATTTAAATCTGTCCAATTCTCTCCATATTCATATGTACCCCCTTAGTTCAAGCCACTATCATCCCTTCTAACTCATCTGGCCACTTTCTCTACTGCCCTACTACAATTTGTTCTCCACATTCATAGTCACAGGGCCCTTTTCAAATATAAGTTGGATCAGATGTTCTCCTACTTAATAACTTTCACTGTCTTCTTTTTTTTAACTTTTTTTTTAAGTTTATTTATTTAGGGGAGAGAGAGAGAGCACAAGTGGTGGGGAAGGGCGGAGGGAGAACCAGACCCCCTGCTGAGAAGGGAACCCGACCTGGACTCGATTCCAGGCCCCTGGAATCATGCATGACCCGAGCCGAAGGCAGACGTGTAGCCAACTGATCCACCCAGGCATCTTCACTGTCTTTTTTAATGTGGCCTGAAAGTCCCTGCCTGAACTAGCCCTAATCCAACACCCTGCCTCATCTGGTGATATTCTCTATCTCACTCACTTCACTCCATCCATAGAAGGGTTTTATTCTGTTGTTGCTTGAATACACTATGCTTGCTCAGAGCCTTTGCCTGTGCTTATTTGCTCTTCTGCCTAGAACACTCTTTTCTTGGGTGTTCCAATGGCTGGATCCTCAACACAAATATACTATCTTAGAATAGAGCTTTCCCTGACCATAGTATCTAACAAAGCTCTATTATTCTCCATCATATCATCTTGTTTTATTTCCTTCATTGCACTTCTAGCTATGTGATATACCTTATTTATTTTTTTGCCTAATTTTTTGTTGAATCACTCCTTCATGTAACCTATATGAGAACAGGGACCTTGTCTGGTTTTTTTTTTTTTTTAAGTTTTATTTATTTACAGTGCTTGGAATGATGTTTAGCACTTTGCAGATGTTTAAGAATTTTATTGATGATTTTTAATAAAGTGGTGAATTACTAAATGAATTTTTAAAAACAGGCCATTGGGTCTTTACCTTATAGCTTATATAAAGATCAATTCCCATTTGATTAATTCTCTAAACATAAAAAAAATAAAATAATGACCATATTAAAGATAACTTCAGGCAAATAGTTTTATGTTCTTGGAGTAGTAAAGATCTTTCTCAACAAGAAAAAAATACTATGAAAGCATAAGGAAAATACTGACCAGTTCAATTGCATAAAAGCTGGAAAACTTTGCATAGCTAAAGACACAATGCTCAAAGTTAAACAGACAAAACAGGCTGAGAGAAAGCAAAATACAAGGCCTTATAGAGGCGCCTGGGTGGCTCAGTTGTTAAGCGTTGGCCTGACCTTGGGCTCAGGTCATGGCCCCAGGGAACTGGGATGGAGCCCCACATTGGGCTCCCTGCTCGTTGGGGAGCCTGCTTCTCCTTCTCCCACTCCCCCTGTTTGTGTTCCCTCTCTCGCTGTGTCTCTATCTGTCAAATAAATAAATAAAATCTTTTTTAAAAAAATAAATAAATAAAAGGCCTTATAAATGTAGATGTAAAAATCCTCAAAATACGAGCAAACCAAATCCAGCAATATATGAAAAGGCTTATATACCATGACCAAGTGGAATTTACCCTAGGAATAAAAGATTGGTTTCACATATGAAAGTCATTCATTATAACTGCCATGTTAAGAGAATAAAAACGAAAAACATATATTCAACTCATTAGACATAGAAAAGCATTTGACAAAATTCTACATATAGTCATGATTTTAGAAAAAACAAAATCTATTAACAAACTTGGAATAGAAGAAAATTTCCTCAACCTGACAAAAGGGCCTCTCCAAAAAATCTACAGCAAAATCATTCTTTATGGTGAAAGACTGAATGCTTTTCCCTATGATGAGGAATAAGACAAAGATGCCTACATTCGCTTCTGTTCAGCACAGTACTAGAGGTTCTAGCCAGTTAAGTCGGGCAAACAAAATAAATCAAAGGCATCCAGATAGAAAGACAAGTAAAATTACCTTTATTGTAGCTGAAACATTCTTGTATACAGAAAATCCTAAGGAATACACTACAAGACCAATAAACAAAAAAAGTTCAGCAAAGTTGCAGGACACAAGATCAATATACAAAAATCAATTTATGTCTATACACTAGCAATGAACTATCCCAAAATAAAACTGCCCTAGGCAACCACTATTCTACTTTCTGTCTCTATGGATTTGCCTATTCTGGACATTTTATATAAGTGGAACTATACTATATGTGGTCTTTTGTGACTGACTTTTTTGACATGGCATTTTTTCAAGGTTCTTCCATCTTGTAGCACTAATCAGTTCTTCATTCCTTTTTATTGCTCAGTAATATTCCATTGCATGGATATAGCACATTTTGTTTAACAGTTCATGAGTTGATAGTCATTTGGGTTTTTTCCCCCCACATTTTGGCTATAGTGAATGATGCTGTTATGAACATTCATGTACAAGTTTTTGTGTGAACCTACATTTTCAATTCTTTTGTGTTGAATGTCCTAAGCAGACTCTCTGAGTGATGTGGTAACTTGATATTTAACTTTGTCAAGAACTGCCAAACTGTTTTCCAAAGTAGCTGCACCATCTTACATTTTTACCAGCAGTGTGTGAGGTTTCTGATTTCTCCACATCCTCACCAAAACCTGTTATTATCTTTTTTATTATAGCTATTTTAGTGGGTGTGACATGGCATCTCGTTGTGGTTTTAATAACATTTCCTAATGGCTAATGGTGTTGAGCACCTTTTCATGTGCTTATTGGTCATTTGAATATCTTCTTTGAAGAAATGTCTCTTCAGATCCTTTGTCCATTTTTAGGTTGTCTTTTTTTTTTTTTTTTAAGATTTATTTATTTGTCAGAGAGAGAGACAGGTAGAGAGAGAGCACAAGCAGAGGGACCAGCAGGCAGAGGGAGAAGCAGGCTCCCCACTGAGTGAGGAGCCCAGTACGGGACTTGATCCCAGAACCCTGGGATCATGAGCTGAGCCGAAGCCAGACATTTAACCGACTGAGCCACCCAGGTGCCCCTAGGTTGTCTTTTCTGCTGTTGTGAGTTCTTTATATATTTTATCAGATATGTAATCTGCTAACATTTTTCTCCCTTTCTGTGAATTGTCTTTTCACTCTCTTTTTTTTTTTCCTCCTGATAAAGAGCTTCATTTATCTGATGGTATAGTTAATTTTTTAAACATTTTTTAAAAAAATTCAAGTGTAATATTAACATACAGTGTTATGTTAGTTTTGGGTGTAACTTTTCACTTTCTTGATGGCATTCTCTGAAGCACAAAAATTTTTAATTTTGATTAAATCCAATTGATCGATTTTTCTTCGGCAGCTTGTGCTTTGGTGTTGTATCTGAGAAGCCCTCACTTAATCCAAGGCCACAGAGATTTGTTCCTATGTTTTCTTCTAAGAGTTTTTGCTCTTTTATTTGGATCTATAACCCATTTTGAGTTAATTTTTGTACATGATGTGATGTAGGGGGTCTTTTTTTTCTTTTTTCTTTTTTTCTTTTTGCATGTGGATACCTGGCTGTCCAAGCACCTTTTGTTGAAAAGACTATTCTTTTCCCACAGAAGTGCCTTGGCACTCTTGTTGAAAAGAAACCTCTACTTTAAAAAATAGGATATTTTGTTTTAATAAAAAGTGGTAAGATAACAAATGGGTGTTCTTTGGCCTCTTGGTGACTTCTGACATTCAGTTGAATGGCTGTCACAAGTGTCATCAATATCTGCAGTGGTTTTCATTTAGAGAAACCACCAACCCTACAAGTCATCTAACTAAAAATGGGATTTTAAATGGGACTCTGTCTCAGCTTCAACCAGGGCTCCAAGGCAGTAGGTGCCTTTGTGCAAATTAGCAAAAAAGCAACCCCACTGGGTAGGTGAATTACGAGAAAGTGCTCCCTTCTGGCACCCTGTGTTGCTAAAGGAGCAAGGGCCGGAATTCAGCATTCACTCATCCCCTTAGCTTGATATCTTTATGTAGGATACAAACGGCATAGTCATTTGCAGTCGTCTTGGATTTCATCTACAGCAACTTTCCAAAGTGAGTTTCAAGGCCATCTAAGCAGGACTTACAAAAGAGTTGGCAGAAACTACTAACTCTACCCTAAAAAAGAGGTTGGAGAGACCAAGAGAAAAGATATCTTTGGAGAGAGTTGTGTTGAGACTCTATCTCCCTTAAAGATCAGGTGGGGCAGGAGATACTTCTTCTTCACCTCAAATGTCAGAAGGTCCTTTTGGGACCACCTAGAAAGCATCCCATTCCCTATGAGATGGGAACTGCATGACTGACACAGCCTGAAAAAATATGTACTGGCACAAGCCTCCTTCAGCCACAGAGTAGAGAGGAGTCACTACAGTATAAGTGACATCAGATCAGTGTTGCATGGAGCAGATGAAGCCATGAATGAGCGAGTCAGGCCAGGGCTGTTCAAGGATCTGCCCGGAAGGAGCACCTAGAAAGGTGAGGAGACGAGCATAAAGAGGTACAAGTTTTTTGCTAGATACTCAAGAGCTAATGGAAGCATTAGAAAGGACCAGTTGGAAGAGATAGGTCTCTATTTTTCAAAGGCCCTTCCAAGTAAGAGATCCCCAAAGATTTGGGAGTCAAAGAAAATCCATAGATGTGTCCATGAGAGAAAAAGTCAGGCTTAACCATTCACCAGTTCTGAAGAGGACCAACACCAGCTCAGGAGGGTACCCATCAAGGAAACCTTTGCCTATTTCTCTACCCCTTGTTTTCTCCCTCACTCATATCCCAACCCTGGAGGGGTCAGAAGTCACAGTGAGTGGCAGAAAAGAAAAGGCAGAATAAAGAGAGAAGTCGTCAACTTCTTCCCTTTTCCTACTGGCGGCTCCAAGTAGGAAAAGACACTTAACTTCAAATCAATGTTTTAAATCTTAACTATTACACAGGACTAGGTGTTAATTACTAACATAAGTCTCACTTTTGGTTAAAAGTGTCCAAAAGACATCTTGTTAGCTAAGAATGTACATATAAATAGATATTTGTAATTGTCCCTTACGGTGGACCCTCCCCAAAGGCAAGGGGAAAACGAGTTTCAGGGAGTGGGTTTGAATAGGCAGTATGGGAGGAGGGAGAAGTAAAATGGTATTTGTGTGCACTCTCTCAGTGCCACTTACTCAATGTATTCACTCCCACACTATCAAAATCAATAAACTACCACATGAAAAGTAGCCATGTCTCTTTAAATCAGATAATGTCGTTTCAAGAATCTCTGTAAAAAAATAACTTTAATTCAATTCGAACAATACTTTAAGTAGTTCCCTAAAGAAATAACTGTACTGTAATTTGGGCATTGATAGCTGTAACACGTTTTAAACATGGCTTCACTTTTTTGTCTTAATACGATTCCACCCACTGCATCCTTCTGTGTGTTGTTTTGATGATCCTGTCACTTAGGGTTCTTTGAGCTCGCTTTTAAGGAGTCAACAATGAATGAATTGGGATCCATTTTCAAGAATTCTTCACATAGTTTGAAACCACCCTATATAATTCCATCATACCGGATTATAACATGAATAGGAACAAAAAAGCTAATCATGACATAGAAGCAACTTCATGTCAAATAATATCCATGAATGAGCCAATTTAGTAAACTCTGAATTTACTTAGCCTATTTGAACATCCATAAAAAGGACTTAGCAACAACAGTCTTTCCATATGCCAGGTGAAACCCTCAGAGGGAATAGGCCTCAGTTTAATAATGAAAGAGAAAGGAAAGGGCTGATAATTATTCTGTCTAAACAGTGTTTTGCGGCCTAACATTGATTGTGTCTTGAAATCTCCTCTGGGAATGGAGCAGGCAGCTTTTCCTTTGCTTTCACAAACCTCATGCAAATTATTTAAACATTTTTGCAATTATTTTCCTGAAACTGAGTTCTGGCCCAAAGCCTAGAAACACTGAAAAGTGACATCACATTGCACCCAGAAATTTGGGTTCCAAACAATTCTCTAAGGATCCTTACAATGAACTGTTTTGGAGGCCGATTTCCATATCACCATGTAAACATGGGAGTCTATTGGTACTTCTGCCTATAGAGAGTCTCCAGATAAGGACACCACAAGTAAGCAAATGTTTGGGCAATTTAATTCTAGTTATCTTGCGATAACTTGACGGTATGTGGTTTCTTTTAATGTCCTTTCTAAGTATCTGTGTGAAAAAATATTTCTGTTGGCACTTTCTTAAATCTTTGATGTGTCTATGACTCCCCTTTTAAATGTTAACCACAGAAAGAAGCCCGCTCCCCCTTTTCTCTATCCCAGACCTTATATCTGGTTATTCATAAGGATAATTTTATAATTAATGCAGATGACTGGCCTAAAAATGATGACCCTCTTTTGTACTATTACTTCATGCTGAGGACAAAGAGGATACAGGAAAATTACTCCTTGGCCCAGGAAGTTTATTAAAATGCTAAATGAAGGTCTGGCGGCAGCTCAAAGAACTTTAAATAACCTTGTGGTGGAAAACCTCCAAAACCTCTTTTTACCGTCAGCTTAAACTAGGCTGGCTGTGACAAAGAGTAAGAAAATAAGTAGTTTCAAGAGTGCAAAAACACATCTATTTTTAAAAGGTAGGTTCATCCAATGATTGTGGGCAAATGTGACACAGCCTTCTGAGGAATGATGACGATAATTTATCATACTGTGGTTTTGTAGGGTTCACAATCAGTCCTGGGCAAATTCCACATGTCAATCATGAACGAAGGAATGCAGAAGGAAGTGTAATTACGTCGTGGTCAATGCAGTGTTCTCTCTTGGTAGTCAGTGCAAAATATGCCACAAACACACTCTGTGAATAATGTTCTTGTGGCTGAAATTCCATGGAATGAAAACACGATGTTACATGAAGTAGAATGACAAATGCTACTCCAACTAATTCCACTCTAGTACCTGGGGCTCTAACTCCACATGTACTTTTGGTTCTGTGTTGCTGTGCTGGATCCTTCAAACATGCAACAAGTTGCAGACCATCTAAAGATAAGAGACTGCAGGGCAAACTCATTGAGCCATGGTATCTGCAAATCATTACTGGGGCATCTGAAAACTGTATTAGAATTCTCAAAAAACCCATAGGGATCAAAACACCACATACAAATTGAACGGGAAGAGAAGTTGACTTTTTAATGTGGTCCCACTGAGAACAAAAGAGGAAAGTCTCCACAGCCTCCAAAGAAACGACAATGATGGGGAGAAGGCAGGTTTTCCCCAGAGCCTTCACATGGAGTACTGTGCCCTTTCTCTCTAGTCTGACTTCAACCTCAACTAATGGAGCTTATCTCTCACGGCCTTGTTCTGAGACCATGAAGCTGTGCTTAATGGGAATCCCTGGGCTCCATCTGAAGTTGTTCTGTCAACCTCTTCCCTACAACCAAGCTCCCAGACCCAACATTAGTCAGGAACAACTTAAGGTAAGTGAGCCTGGAATTCAGTATCATGCTGCTGGATATCTGCTCTAGTTCTGATACCCAGGCTTGTAAGACCTGGTCCTACCCTATTCACTGGTCTTGTAAGTGGGCCCTGCTATGTTTCTTGTTCCCGTCTTGGTCACTTACCCATCATGAATTTTTCTAGAACTAAAACCCACCTTGTTTCTATTTTTCAGGCCAGGGCTGCTCCTGAATCTCAGGCCAAGGGCTAGAATTCTCAATCCATGACTATCACCAGCTTCGGTGATAGTCACCAGCCCCAAAGCTGGCAGCCTCCTGACTGGCCCACAACCAGGCCAGCTAATATAGAGTTCCTTTGCTCTTGGACTGAACTCCCTTCTAGCTCCTGCTGCGGGGCCTGTGCCCCCACTGCCTGCCCCAGCCTAGCAGGCAGAGGCAGCTTCCAAACCTGTCCTCTCTAGTCAGTCGTGCCTCATTCAGGTTAACTAGGCCATTTCAGGCAGTGCCCCAAGATATGAAGTCAGCTCAAGAGGCTGACTTCTCCTAGCTGAGTGCTAACTGAAGCTAGAAAAATAATTCAGATAGCTCTGTGCTAAGATTGATGCTTCTACCTTTGTAACCGCCAGGCTTTTTAAGCCGTTTTTGGACAGTTAATATCACATATGCTATTTATCGATCAAATCAAGACTGTTATTATAGAGTCACCGAAAACCCTAATTTTGGAAAATACTTCATGTTTTAGGAAAATAGTCATGATTTAATGCTTGAGAGAAAAGCAGGATACAGAGCTATATAAAGCTGTATGAGCTCATTGTGGCAGACATCAAGTGGGATTTTAGCGGCTCAGCATCTAAACTCCCATCCCAAGTTTGGGGAATTTCCTACCATGTGATTCTTGTGCCGCGAAGGCCTCCTACCTTTACAGAGGCAAGGGATTAAGAACCTTTTACGTCATCATCCCCTGACAGCTGGAGTAGGCATATAACCTGGACTTGATCAAGGACCCAGACTGACCCAGACTTGGAATTGGGAGCCAATGAGCCACAGAAGCAAGGATGGCAAAAACTCATCCTATCAGTGAGACGACACAGTTTCTGGGGACAGTGGGACCAGCAACACCTCCATCAGTGTCTGGGCTGGCTGTGGCAGAAGTATTGGCTTCAGGGAAAGGTCTTTATCGTGACAGTATGGGAGCTTCACCAGAATAATTCTGTGGTATTATCTGGTTTTCAACTCCCTTGGTCACTTCTACTCCTACTCTTTTCCAGGACTGGTCCCCCAGGTGTTCTCATGAATTTCTGAGCTACCAAATATCTTTTCAGTAAATTCCTTTCTAATTCAAGGAGTGGCCACTCTTTCTGTGGCTTGCAGGCTAAGAATCTTGATTAGTATGCCAATGTTATTTAAAATACAAAAGACAAGACGTACATCAAATGTTAATAATGGTTATCTTTAGGTGTATGTGATCACAGATAATTTTAATTTTCTTCTTTCATGTGCATTTTCTAAAAATTTTAGTAAAATGATATAACTTAATAGTCAGAAAATAAGTAAATTTTAAAATTTGAGGTTACTTTGGATCTCTGATGTCCTTAGTTGCTGGAAAGAAATTAACTTGATTACTCAGATGGACTCCATTTTGCTTCTTTCAAAATAAGGTTCCTGGTGACTTCAACCTTGGCCTGGGGGAAATCAGAGGTATCAGGGTAAGAGAAATGCCAATATATTTTATTAAGAAAAATTTCTGAGACCAGTTCTCATTTTTTGCTTGCTTGTTTTCGAATTCAACAGTCCTTTAAAGGGGGCCCTGAGAAAAATGGACTGTTTAAGGAACTTTAATATAATCCAAAGCAAAAAGGAATTTCTTTTTAGCATTAATGTTTACGAAAGTGTGGATAAGCACAGTATTGTCACTCTTATGATTCTTTGTTGGTTTCTCTTAAACAGACATCCCAACAGCTTTATGAATACTAAGAATAATAGTCTAGAAAACTAGGGTACTGGACCTATCAGTAATGCGTGCAGTTGGCCTAAGTGGCCTAAGTGGTTACCTCTGTAGGTAGCACAGAGGAAAATGTATAATAATGTCCTTCCTTAGAACAAAATCCTAGCTACCAAGAGAAAACTCAGACCACCATTGTTAGGAAGCAGTGATAGTCTCGTTTCTCTGTGAAAGGGCACAGAGAGATTTTCGGTATCCCAGACTTACACTAGGAGACTATATGCTTTTAACCCTGGGTAAAAGATCAGAATTACATGTAATAAGGGTCTCTTGCCCCTCCATCAACACTACTGAGAAACCTGTCAAGGGAACTCTGTGCATCTGAATGAGCTGTGATCACTGGGTTGCTGCAACCCTCAGAGTGTGGGAATCCCACTGATCATGCCAACCAAAGCAGCAAAGCATAGTAGAATGGAAGGGATGGAATTTAGTCCAGTAGACTTGGTGTTAGATCCCAGGCCAAATATCCATTAGTTGGTGCATGAGTTATTTGACCTCCATGAGCCTCGGTTTCACCACAGAATGCAGATAAAAGAAAAGCCTCATGTTAAAGGAAATAATGTACATAAAACTCCCAGCACAGTTTCTGGCTTATAATGGATACTCAGTAAGTGTAAGTACTCTTCCATCCATGACCCTGCCCCCCTTATTTTTCTGGGAAAATCTCTATCTTTTACAAAGACTGCCCTCAGATGCAATTTTTGTAATAAGATAGTTATTTTCTTTAAATCTCTCAAATCTGGTAAAAGGCTATAGTTACCTTCTAATTATTCCCTGGGAGGAAATACCTTGCCAAACCATGAAAAGTTACTGATAAAGGGAAACATTTTCAATGTTTAGCCGAGCAAATAATCTATGTCAATATTGCATGTGACAAAATGATCATCATTTAACATGTAGGAATCCGTATGAAAATTCAGGGAAAAGGTATCAGAGCACACAAGGTTCAATAGTGCAACAAAAGAAGGATTGACATTTGCTTGGCAAGCATGCCAAGCTTCAGAAGATAATCAACATGTTCTTCTGTTTATTGAATAAGATAAATTGAGCACAATGCCTTCATAAATTGTTTAGGTTTGGCTAATTAGGTTGGACATTAAGATACAGCTTCCCATACTCTTTTAAACAGCATTTTGCTTGCCAACATATAAATGGGACTCCAGTCTCTGAGAAGGTGACACAAGAATAGAAGTGCACAAAAGAAGGAAAATCAAACTAGAAAAGGAGCTCTGTCAAAAAAAAAATCAATAATTTTGCTACTGAGAAATTGCTTCCATCCTTATCCAAGAAGGGGTAGAAAGGTCAGGCCAAGCTAACTTGGGTGATAAATGAGTTTATAAAGTAGCTTATATCAAGGGACTAATTTAATTGGCTGCTTTAAGTGTGATAATATACCACACTTCCTACAGATTTTTTCATTTATTAAAATCTTAAAATTAAGCTGAGTGTAAGTAAGGCACACGATATCCACCTGAATGGTATAAGCAGCACCAACTGCTGGGGCATAAAAGCTTTCAATATTATTATTAACAATATCTATCTATCTTTTTAATGAGATTTTTTTCTTCTTGACATTTTAGACAATTCCAAGTCATGCAAGGACAAAGAAAATATATTTTTGTTCTGTCCACATGGGATATTTGGAACCTCACTAAATGCTCACTGTGGTTGCTCCCAAATTACAGTTTAAATAGAGACTTACATTAAGGAGTTTTGACTGTATATACTTACAAACCTAGATGTGCATTCTCAGGTTTAAAACTCAGTTTCCCTCATTTCTACCAGTTGTATGTTAACGATGTAATTCATATACCACTGGCTGTCACCTTCTATGTTAAGAGAAAGATAAGGTATTTGGGAGACAATGTCAATTTTAAACATCATTTGACACAAGTTCCCCACCTCTTTTATAAGAATAACCGGTAGATAGAACAGCTCTGGATTAGGAACACAATTAAAAACACTATAGAACAATGTAATCCGGGCAATATTTGCCTCCTAGAATGTTAAGAGAAGGGATAAAAGCCAGTGGAAGGTTAAGTCCTCATGAAGTCCTTATGAAGAACTGTGTTGGTGCATGCAGTAAAGGATTCTGAGCTTAGAACCTGCAAATCTAACTTTTATAGGTAAGGGAAATAAAAATGAGAGGGAGAGAACCAATATAGTATTAGGTCATGTTTTCTGCTGATAGTTGATAGAATGGTAATAGATATTATACAAAACAACAATCAAAAAGTTTAAAAGGTTAGGGGTGTCTGAGTGGCACAGTCAGTTAAGTGTCTGACTCTTGGTTTTGGCTCAGGTCGTGATGTCAGGGTTGTGAGACTGAGCCCGGAATTGGGCTCCGCACTCAGCGTGGAGTCTGCTTCGGATTCTCTCTCCCTCTATTTCTGCCCCTCCTGCTTGTGCTCTCTCTCTCTCTAAAATAAATAAATCTTAAAAAAAAAAAAAGGAAAAAGTTCAAATAAAGTTAGGAAATTCTGTATTAAGCAGGGTGAAGCAGGTTTTTCTCTCCTATTGGTTTTTTTTTTTCCTAATTTCAAGAATCTTCCAGGCGTCTAATAAGTAAAGGTGCACTGAAATCTTCAAAAGGGTAGCAATAATGGTCAATAAGGGTAAAGGTCTCCTTGTGCAAGAGAAAGCTAGGTTTAATATTAAATGTAAATCATATTACATAATAAAACACATAGCCTACTGAACACTTCCCTGAATTTCCCAAGCTTTCTACGGTGAAATGTATTAAAACAAAAAACTCTCTCCTTTCCTCACCCTGATATTCAATCCAACACTAAGTCCTGTCAGCTCTACTTCCAAAGTATATCCTGAATCCAACTACTGCTTACTAGTTCCCAAGACCAGGACCCTAGTCAAAGCCCCATCTCCTTTCTCCTGGACTGACGCAGCACCCCCTGAAGGGGTCACTGCCACCAGCCTTGCCAACCTTCAGTCCATCTGATTCCTCCACAGAGCAGCCAATGAGGGGAATCTTTCTGAAGCATAAATCAGATTACATTTTTCTCCTGCTTAAAACCCTCCAAAGACCTCTCCCTGAACCAGAATGAAATCCAAACTCTTGCCCTGGGGCGGCAAAGCCTTACTTGCTCTGGCACCTGTCCATCTGCTCTCACAGCCTGCCCTGCTCCCTTGCTCCTGTTCTATAGTCACATGGCCTTCTCCCCATCTCCACACAAACCAAGCCCACTCCACTCATGAGGCCTTTGCTCTTGAGGTGCCTTCTGTTAAGGATGCATTTCTCTACATCCTCACCTGACTTCCTCATGGCCATCATTCAGATCTCAACTTACGTGTCACCTCCCCAGAAAGCTTTTCCCTGACAGTTCCGCCCATTTAATCCTCTTTTACATTTACTGCCATCTGAAGTGATCCTATTTACCTTGGCAGGTTTATCATCTCTCTCTTTCCAAGAACATAATCTTGAGAACAAGGACCCTCACTCAACTATGCGTCCCTAATGCTGAGAATGAAGCATAGTACATAGTAGATGCTCAATACGTCTTTGAGAGGGAAAATTCAGAGAAAAGGACAGGGCTAAAAATCTGATGCTGTGCATAGACTAGCCAGCTGTTCATCATTCTCATTTTATAGAAAGGGAAATGAAGATAAAGAGAGGTTAAGCCACTTGTCTCATGGCTCACTGTGAGTTCCTGTGTATCATACCAATAATGACTGGGGAGAAGATAACTACTTCCAAAGTTTTACTTCCTAATCCCCCAAAACCTTAGCAAAGCAAACTCCCCAACTTCTAACCACTACTACCACAACAAAGCCTGCAGTTGCACTCTTTCTTTTTATTGCAAAATATATTTATATTTCATTTATCAGGCTCTTGACTCTTCTAAACAAGTGAATTTTTCAGGTAAGTAAAGCTTACCTGTTAAATGTCAAAGTCTCACGTATTTACATCATGTTTGGCAAGATGTTTCTAAAGGTACTGTATATTTCTCAGTCTTCTTAGAGTATATTTAGCAAGATTTAATGTTTCCTGAAGAACACATGGTAATTTTTAGAAACATAAGTTATTATTCTGAACAGCAAAAAAATTTCTAGTCATCATAACAAAATTGGCTACATAATGTGCAGAGCCCAGTGCAAAATAAAAATGCAGAACCTCTTGTTCAAGACTTAATAAGAATTTTAAGGTGATGGCAGCAGAACATTAAACCAGGCACAGGACCCTGTATAGGCTGCACACCACCAAGTTGAGCCCACATCATACTCCACACAGTATCATATACTTAATAGAGACTCATAAGCGTTTACTGAATAATGAATATCTTTAAGGCTTACTGAGTGGTGTAGGGCTCGTTGCTCTAAATGAATTCAAATGTGATAAAATAATAATAATATTAACTGAGTTATGTGTCAAGCATTGTTCCAAGTGTTTTACATGCATTTTTCTATCTGATCCTCCTCAGAAAACCTTGAGATTCATTGAGGATTTTATGGCTGCATGTAATGAACCCAACTGGAGTGGCTTAACCAAAACAAGGGTTCAATTTTCATATATTTAATAAGGATCTAGTATCCAGAATATATAAATATACAAAGAACTTTAACAATTTATATCAGCCAGGGTTCTCCAGAGAAACAGAACCAATGGAACATATATGCATATAGATGGTGTGTGTGCACATGTGTATACAGCACATATACATACTTATATATCATATTTTTACAGAAGTATATACTTACGTATGTACATATATTATTTATATAATACATATGTATATACATACTTAAACACAAACAAAGAAAAACATATAAATAGATTTATTTTAAGGAATTGGCTCACATGATTATGGGGTCTGGCCTGCAGGCTGGAAACTCAAGCAGGATTTCTAGTCTTGAGGCAGAATTCTTTCTTTTTCAGGAAACCTCAGTTTTTGCTCTTAAGGTCTTCAGCTGATGGGGTTGAAGTCCACCCTTCTTACCAAGGGTAGTCCCTTTTACTTAAAGTCAACTGTAAATAGTAATCACATCTACAAAATATCTTCACAGCAATATGTAAACAAGTGTTTGACTCAACAATTGGGCACCATAGCCTCGCCAATTTGATATATATAACTCACCATCACACAACTCAATAACAAAGACAACACACTTTAAAAAACAGATGACTTGGGGGACGCCTGGGTGGCTCAGTTGGTTAAGGGTCTGCCTTCGGCTCAGGTCATGATCCCAGGGTCCTGGGATCAAGCCCCACATCGGGCTCCCTGCTCAGTGGGGAGCCTGCTTCTCCCTCTGCCTGCTGCTTCCCCTGCTTGTGCTCTCTCTCCCTCTGACAAATAAATAAATAAAATCTTAAAAAAAAAACAACAGTTGACTTGAGAATAGACATTTCTCTAAAGAAGGTATACAAATGGCCAATAAGAACATAAAAAAGATGCTCAATATTGTTAGTCATAGGGAATGCAAATCAAAACAACAATGAGTTACCAAGTCACACCCACTAGGACAGCCATTTTTTTTTTTAAGATTTTATTTATTTATTTATTTGACAGAGAGAGCGAGAGAGCCCAAGCAAAGGGCGAGGAAGAAGCAGGCTCCTTGCCAAGCAGGGAGCCCGATGCAGGGCTTGATCCCAGGACCCTGGGATCATGACCCAAGCCAAAGGCAGATGCTTAACCATCTGAGCCACCCAGGCGCCCCAAGGACAGCCATAATTTTTTTTAAAGGAAAATAGCAAGTACTGTAGAGGATGTGGATAAACTGGATCCCTCATACAGTGGTGATGGGAATGTAAAATCGTGCAGCCACAGTTTGGCAGTTTCTCAACAAGCTTTACGGAGGATTACCATATGACCTAGCAATTCCTCTTCTAGGCATATACCTGCAAGAACTGAAAACAGACATGCAAATAAAAACTTGTATACGAATGTTCATAGTAGCTCTATTCACAATAGCCAATAGGCAGAAACAACCCAAATGTCCATCAACAGATGAGTGGACAAACAAAATGCGATATACCCATACAATGGAATGTTATTCAGCTATTAAAAAAATGATGTAGTGATGCATGTTACAACATGGGTAAACCTTGAAAACATTATGCTAAGTGAAACAAACTAGACACAAAAGTCACATATTGCATGATTCCACTTACATGAAATATCCAGAATGGGCAAATTCACAGAGACAGAAAGTAGATTAGTAGCTGCCTAGAGCTGAAGGGAGGGGAGTAAGGGGAGTGACTGCTAATGAGTTTGGGATTTTTGTTGGGGGGTGGGTGGGTGAAAATGCTCTGGAATTAATGGTGGTGATGGTTGCACAACAATGTATGTATACTAAAATCCACTGCATTGTATACTTAAAAGATTGAATTTTATGATATGTGAATTAGATCTCAGCAAAGCTACTATAAAGAAGAGTCAAGGACTTGAACATCATGCATGACCTTTTGATAAGTTTGGAAGTTTAGAAGCCTTTCTTTGCTCAACTTCGGAGTACAGCAAATAAGCCAATTGATTGATGTAACTGAATAAGGGGCCTCCAGATAAACAAACTATTTCAGAATAAAAGCAGGAAATTCAGACAGAAGGGGTGAGGGAAGAGGAGAATAGTTCCTCTGATTTCTCTAATGACCTTTCCAGGTCCTAGAATTCAATTTGAGAAACACTAGTTAAAGCTATTTGGTAGAGCCAAGATAATGTGTATCAGTGCCTCATATTTAATCTGAAGGACTGTAACGGGTCATCTGAAAGCATTAGAAAGGGTCTGGAGTGCTTTGACACTCTTGTTAGAGGCCTACTGAGAGAGAAAGACATGCTGAAGAAATCTAGTTGCCTAGAGGTGTTAAATGCTTTTGTAGATAAATATCTTGGATCTATACATTAAAAATAAAACAACCTGCAATCATTCACAAGCTTCATAGAGGAACTTGCATGAGCTGAAGCCCAGGAATACTGCTAGAGACACATAGCATGTG
This sequence comes from Neomonachus schauinslandi, assembly GCF_002201575.2. Classification (NCBI taxonomy): domain Eukaryota; kingdom Metazoa; phylum Chordata; class Mammalia; order Carnivora; family Phocidae; genus Neomonachus; species Neomonachus schauinslandi. Next base: position 59,349,739 of record NC_058409.1, on the reverse strand, counting down.
AGGAAACAGAAAAGCTCCTTTTTTATTCCAGAAAAAAGGCTCAGAAAAGATCTCTACTTATAATGAACATAAACTTCTACACCAAAACCAGCTCAAGGGGAGAGACTTGTGTCATCCAGAAGAGAGATGTTGAAAGGTCTTCTTCTGGATGCTTACTTCTAGTGCCCCAGGCGGAGAAACTTGCTTCTGATACAGTGCAATCCTGTTTTTTGCAAATTAGAATTAAAGCAATTTGAAATTATGTGATATAAATAATAAAGTAAGCCTTCATGCCCAAAATGGAAAGAAGGCAAATTCTGCACGGCTTCTAAATTTATCAAGAATCTCAAGTTCAAAGCTAGTATGTAAGAGATTTATAAATTGGGTTTATGCTATCACTATAGTGCCACTTTTAGCTGATGAGTAGGAATACCTGTCCCTTTTTGGTCATAATTAGGCTAGAATTAAAGGAGCACTGAATTATACAAGATCTTCAGAAGTTCTGCCTTCCTGAAACGCTACTGCTCTATACCTCAAACAAGAGACCAATCATGGGAATCATAATCCCTCGGATCTCAACATAATAATGCTGAAAGAGGAAGTTCCACAGAGACCCCTCTATCAAATACAGTCGGGACAGGGAATTCGTTGGCTAATGGAAGATATTGGTTAAAGAAATGAATCATAAAAAAAATTGTAGATACATACATCAAAATTTTTATTTTAAAGTAACCGCATTCTTTTGCCAAGTTTTGATATAAAGCCCAGGCTTTTTCTTTGAATGTTGGTTGGTTAGCTGGAGTTTGACCTAATCTTTCTGTCATAAACCACAACCATTATACATCCTTTACTATTTCCAATGATAATTTCTTTGAAAGGAAGCAAAAACTTAAAGACATCTGTTGGGCAACCTGAGTGCAGAGTCCTTCTAGGTTTTTATAATTGCTTTCCCACTTTAACCATTGCTCAGCAATTCATTTTCATTGAATCTTTCGAAGTATTCAACCAAGTTCACAGAAAAAAACTTGCTTTTTTAGTCATATGTTGTATGTTTATGTAACATTTAATTTAGTTTATTAATAATAATGACAAGTTTAACTGGGATGAAACAGGCTGAGGAAGAAATAACCTGGGTCTGGGGAGGTATAAAACTCAACTGATGGTAGCAGAAGGAATTCTAGAGAGTGGCCTTCTGGCTGTGGTGGCTACCAGTTGGTATGTTTCCCTGCAATATTGGGCACACTCTCATCAATGTGTCCTGGGGCCAACTGGAGCTGCTCTACTCCACCACGCCTGCCCTGCCCCACCACCTCCCTCTTCCTCACTGCTCTAAGTTCATCTGCAAGCTCAGGGCCCTACTTCTTCAAACAGCTTAGCTACTAGTGATGGCCAGACCTACCATGCTCAGTGCCTCGTCATTAAAAAGCCCCACTGAGTGTATGACAGCATGTGTCCAGATGCTGGTCATCATCACAGTGTTGTGGTACGACTGTCCATGTACATGCCTAGGTGTTATATATTATCTGTGGCTGGTTTGGCCACATAGTTCTGTAACATAGAAGAAACTGTTTCTGAAACTTGAATGCTAGAGCTAGCCCAGAGCAGTTTTTTCCGCTATAGAAAGTAATTTGGTTGGGGTCTCGGGATGACATGGTAGGGGGTACAAAATGCAGTGAAAGCCCTCTTTTGATGCTCCCTCCTGCATAGCCAACTTCACATCCTGTACAGCTGACCTTTGTCACCACCCTAATACATGTCTGTTGGTGGAACTGGGGAAAAGAGATGCACATCCATTGAATCATGACAAACGTGATATCATCTCTTTGTTGACAACTGTATCATTTAAATTTAGAAGGGTAAAGTCAATTTGCATAGTGTTATGTGACACAGTGTATGGCCTCAACCACCCTGAAGCCCCAGGGTAACCAATTCCACAGAATACTAATTTCCTTTCACTTCCTTTTTCTAATCACCTTGCTTTTTTTTTTTTTTTTAAGGGGTGGAGGTGGTAGGGTGGGAGGTGGGAATACAGTTTTTAAAAGGCTTAATGTGAAAACTAAGGGAAATGGGAAATCAAAGGATATGTTGGGCCAGAAAATCCTTGAGAATCACCAATACTAAGGATGGAATCAAAATTCAAAATGATGTGTATATAGTAGAAAAAAGGTTAGACATAGATAGCAGTTATACATTTCAGAATTTCAGAAAAGAAATAACAGACTTTGAGAAATAATAGACTTAGAAAATGTCTATGAAATAGTTAAACCAAAAAAGCAAGGGTTTCTAGGCCAGAGGTAAACAAGTCAATGGATCCTGAGGGACCCAGGCTACATGGTGACAGCAAGAGAACAGCTTCCAGGTCACAGGTTAGGGTGATGCTTTTTTCAGGGTTCCAGGTCCTCTTTCCATGTTTTCCCTTTGTCATCTTTATCAAACCCTTTTCAAATTACAGCATGATTTCTATTTTGTCCCCAGAGAGGTAACACTACATTGGCTTCATACTCATACCCATCTCTCATGTTATTGGAGAATGTTCCTTCCAGATGCTCAGATACTTGTCCATCTTAGTTTCTTCCTCTGGATCATTTTGATGCTAACAACATATGTACTCCCTAGCCCCACTGCTCTTGAAGGTTCTACCTTTGCCTCCGTGTGAAATCCCTCCAAAAATGTTTCCTCACATAATATTTACCTTCTAGTCTACCTTGAGCTGAACTAGATTCCTTGGGCCTCATCTGGTGTGTTTTGGGGACTCTCCTAAATGTGCATTGCCCACATACCTCTGTGACATGTTTGAACAAAGTCATTTCCATTCTCTATCCCAGTCTTACATACCTACAAATTCTCCACTAATTGCGTAACCCATATAGCACTGTCCCTTTCTGTGCATGGGTTAATTTAGCACAGATTACACTGATGCAATTGTCAACCTCCCCGCCCCCCCCCCCCCCCCCCCCCCCCCCCCCCCCCCAGTAGCTTCCATGACTCTGGAAGCTACCACGGAATCCCCTCTTCAGACACAGCCCCCTTCACCTAGGCCTTTACTAGCTCTGTCTCCTGGTTATTTTCCCCAGCTTACAACCAGGCCCTGAGGCTTCCTTCCACTTTAGTTGGGTTTAACAAAACATCTTCTCAACAAAGGCTGGTCTCTTTCTACATGGAAATTCTCTTCTGGCAGCTACACGAGAAACAAAATTGAAAACTTCATACCTCTGATTCCCACTGGTTGGCCAACTTCTTGTTTGGCCCACAACTCTTAACGGCTCCCTGGAATGAGGTTCTGTTGCTCCCTCTGCTGCAGCAACCCACCTTCTTTTTGGACTTCTGGTTTTTCACAGCTCTCTGTTTCTATCTTTATAGGCCTACCTTAACCTCAACACAAACTGCCACATACTGCTACCTTAACACATTCTGTGATAAGATTTATCAGCAGTAAGAACTATCACTCAAACAAGACAGCAAAGCAACTCTCCAGGGGTGTCATTCTTGGTAACAAAAGAAACTAGGAATTTCATTTATTTTGCAATAATTAGCTTTTCCCCTCCACCATCATCCAGGTTATCTCTAATGCTCTCTTTAAGCTATTTCCTGGGGTGGTCTTGAACAGCTCCAGATTTCAACCTGGTTATCTGGCTAAATTCTTTAATTACCTCAGATTCAATACCAATCCTTGACCATTATACATCCTTTTAAGAAACCACAGTGCAGTTATTCTGAAACATTATTCTGAAAAATTATGCTGCACAAGAATCTCCTGGAGAGTATGTTTAAAAGGCAGGTGTCCAGGACCCTTCTCTGCAATTCTACTTCAGTAGATCCAGGACCCTGCCTAAGTGATTCTGAAGCCAGTATAGGAGAAGCATATTCCTACTTATTTATTTATTTATTTATTTATTTGAGAGAGAGGGAGAGCAGGCACAGTGCGGGGGGGGGGGGGGGGGGGGGGGGGGGGGGGGGGGGGGGGG